>NC_056741.1:1896286364-1896471364 GCF_019279795.1 Protopterus annectens
GATGCCTGGTGGGGGCGGTTAGGAGCCAGTCGTCTAGGTACGGAAAGACCTGAATTCCCTGAAGTCTCAGGTGGTCTGCCACAACTGCCATGACCTTGGTGAACACCCTGGGGGCTGTGGTGAGGCCGAACGGAAGAACCTTGAACTGATAATGACTGGCCCCCAGCCGAAAGCGGAGAAACCTCCTGGATCATCTGTCCATGAGAATGTGGTAGTACGCATCCTTGAGGTCTATGGAGCACATCCAGTCGTTCTCCTGCAGAAGAGGGAGAATAGATTGTAGAGTGACCATCCGGAATTTCTCTTTGGCAATGAACAGGTTCAAAGTTGACAGGTCGAGAATTGGCCTCAAGTCCCCTGTCTTTTTTGGCACCAAAAAGAACCTGGAGTAATTGCCCAATCCGGACTGCTCTGGGGGGACGTGCTGGATGGCCCTTTTTTCTAGTAATTTCTTTATTTCTGAAGCCGCAGCCTCCCTCTGATTGGGGGGGACATCAGGGAGGCGTTTCCCTAATGGGGGAAGATTCAGGAAGGGGATAGAGAAACCTCTGGATATTATTCAGAGCACCCAGCAATCTGTAGTAATGGACTACCAACTTGCTAGATGCTCCGAAAAACGCCCCCCCGACTGCCTCCACAGAGGGATAGTCGGGCAACCCCTCAGGGCTGCTGCGCGGGTCGGTCGGAGAAGGGTTCTCTCGACCCAAAATTCTTCGGCCCCCCTCTGCCTCTGGGCCGACATCCACCTTGTCCCCCCCTGCCTCTGAAGGACGAAAGGTCCAGAGCGGGACGGGACTGCTGAGACTTCTGGAACCACATCTTCTTTTGTCCTCTCTGGTTCCTTGAGAAGGACCTTTGAGCAGCAGAGAAGCGGATTCCGACAGCAGACAGTGTATTCCCGTCTTTCTCGCTCTGGAGTAGCATGTTGCGGATGGTTTTCCGAATAGCATAGAACCGTCAAAGGGAGAGTTCGCAAAGGACGCCTTGAAGGGTTCCGCAAAGACAGAGCCAGGTGTGGCACCGCAAGGCGACCCCTGCTCTGCGAGCAGAGAAGGTTAATTTGTCCTCAGCCACCATGGACTCTAGGGGAGACCCAGCGTACTCTTATCAGATCCCACTGAAGCCTAATGCCGTGTGCCAGATAATTCAGCACCCTTATAGAAAAGGTGGCTGAAGCAAACATCCGCTTTCCTATGCGGTCCATCATCCGAGACTCCTTATCAGGAGGATGGACCGAGGAACTTTCTTGTGCCAGTTCCTTCTTGGTGGCAGCCGCCACCACCATGGCATCTACCGGGGAACCTTTATTCCACGCCGGCTTGTCAGAAGGGAGACAAAGGATTTTATCCGGTCTCCTAGGGATTGGCTCATGTCCAGCTCCTTCCAAGCCCTGGTAGTAATCAAGTCTACCAGGGGGCTGGCTGGGGGGGACACCCAAGAGGTAGACGGGCCAGTGTCAAATGCCTCCAGAAACACAGACTCATCCGAGGAAGGTTTCTGGGCTGACCACCCCCCTCTTATGTGCAGCATCTCCATAATATCTCCAAAGGAGACTTCCTCTGGGGGTGGCCTGGGAGAACCTTCCCCTTCCTCTAAGTCCGTGTCCTCCGTGAGGGACTCGGGGGAGTGCAAGTACCTCCTCTTACACTTTCATTTGTGAGGGACCTCCTCGGCGGGACTGTCCGAGGAGGGCTCACCAACGGGGTCCTGTTCCTCTACGGGAACTAACTGGGGCGAAGACGCAGGCTGTCCCTGGGGCCAGATGATGGAAGACAGGCCAATATTCAAGGGAGTGAAGGGTGGATCCGTGGCACAGACTGGGGACTTTGAACTCCTCGACAGCACCCTCTCCACCACGTTGAAAGCAGAAGGTGAACCACTCTCCCCTGGCTCCAACGTGAGGACAGGCGCCGGAACCAACGCGATCGGACCCGAAAGGGAAGTGTGCTCCGACAGCAACAGAGCCGAAGACACACTCACCCCTGTGGAATCCGAAGCTCGGCCCTTGGCCCCGAGAGCTCGGATACGAAAGATGACCTGATAAACTCGAAGGTAAGGCCGGCGAAGTAGCAACTACTATAGGCGTTGACTCCCTGGCTCCGAGACGACTTAGATCAGATGGCTCCAAAACCCGATAGTGGATCGGGGAAGGAGCAATGGGTGCAAAGAAGGGGGCCGAGCTCCCTCCCAGAGGGGGGGAGGCAGGAGCACTCCCATCTGCATCTGGGCCTGCAGGAATCGACGCATCATCCGGTCCACATCTGCGGACAGACTCCTGGTAGACCTAGAAGAAGTCATAGAGGCAGGCCGGAAAGGCCGCCTAGACAACATCGAAGGTGACCGGGACTCCTCCTCCGGTTCCGGAGAGAAGCGTGGGGAACAGAGCCGAGGGGGGGGGGGGGGAGACCTGGAAACCCTCACGGGGGAACAAATCAATTTAGCCGGCGGAGCCGAAGGGGCTGATTCGACCCGACGCTTATGGCTCGTGCCTATCCCTCTCCTTTTCCTTCTCTCTATGCCTCTTCTCTTTCTTAGAAGGGTCCCCCACTCCCTGGGAAACAGCAGGAGGTTGAGTCCCAGCCAGGAGAGGGGGAGCTGAAGGCTAGACAATCACAGCTGCAACTGGCACCACTGAGTGACAGGAGGAAGAAGAATCCGGGGGCAAGAGTCCCACCAGGATTAGCTTGTTCCTCCTGACCCTAAGAGCCCGGGGGTTAAAGGCCACACAAATCTGGCAGCCCGATGTTAAGTGGGCTACCCCAGGCAGAGAATACACAGAGTGTGGCCATCCGCTGGGGACAGCTTATGACCACACTCAGCACATTTTGAAAAAAATGGCCTTAGGGCCCTCAGCTGTCACACTCAAGCACACACCCTAACACACACAGTAAGGGGAAGGAAAAACACTAATTTACCTCTAAAAGTAATTAAAAAACGGTTTAACTTAACTACGGGTCTACTACACACACACACAAAATCGCTATAATTTTAACAAAAAAATCTCCTAAATTCCTCTCACCTAAAACGCCAAGAGCTCATCCCTTATGCTTCAGAAGCCGCGGCAAATGAGATCTGAGGACTGGAGGGAGGTAGCAGGGTATTATGGGTAAGAGGGAGGAGCGGAGAGCTCAGATCTTTAGCTTGGAAAGCTGCCCCGGATCTGATACCCACAGATTGCTGATCAAATGAAGTTAACTACTTCAGATCATCTGTTCATTCTACTCCCGATGGTGCAAACTAAAATTGATGCTTGTTCAAAAGTCCCTCAGCAACTCTGAAGTGACTTCCTCCAGTATCCCAACCACTACTTACCACAGTTGTTGGTGCACAAATGTAGTACTTTATATTACACCTCAAACATCACCTTTTCACCCACATGGGCATGGCCTTTCAAAATCCTCTTTAGACCTCTCCCACCCTCCACCACTGTACCTGTCTTTGTGTCATCAGTGAGAAGGTTGATCACTTATTTATTTACTTGTTAGCCAGGTAAGCTCACTGGACGTGTCGTTTTTCTGGGAGCACCATCTGGTTTACTGACTTGCTCAGAGTCAATGTCTACAAATGCAAACTGTGGGAATCAAACCAGAGACTACAACTTAAAGCTCATTAACAGATCACAGTCTTAACCTTCCAAGTTAAGCTACCCAACTACTTCCTTAGACATGACTGAGACAAGCACATTGAAAAGTACTGGTCCCAGAACAGGCCCCTACAGCAGTCCACCAGTCACTTTAGTTACCTGTAACAAGGAATCCCTCTCTGCAACCTTCTGTATCTCACTCTCTGACCAACATGCTGCAGTCTAGTTCCTAAGTCTCAATTCCATCCATGAAAGTCAAATCATTTTCTTAACAGTCGTCTGTGTGGGGTCAAATCAAAGGTCATGGTAAAGTCCAGCTGCATACCTCTCAACTATCCAGATTTCTGCTGCATATTTTTTGTCCGTTCTTCATAAAATTTGTAGCTTTCTGGCAAAAATCAGTGAGGACTGAAGTTGCTAAATAATTACATACATTTGAGTTTTAGGATTTCAGAAAATGCAAGCCAACACAAATCCTGGTATTCTAGTAACTTTCTAAGCTCATTAGGGCTATATTTAAAATCTGTCCCAATTTTTAGGCCTTTGTCCCCAGATTATTTTAGAGTTTGTCCAGACTTCTTGCACCAAGATGTTCAGAGTTATGTCCAGATGATACATGTTTATTGATTCTTCACTTACAAATTCTCCTGCATCCAGTCACAAATCTGATCAGGTTTCATTCTCAGCTGTTTCTGGTTTCCATTCTATGTTAATTATTTTGCAGGCTACTGTCATTCAGGAAAGCACCAGCCTATCCCTCAAGATTTACTGTACTATATGCTGAGTCAGGGCTGCTATGCTAGACATTCTACAATTAAGCCACATGTTTCCTGCTTCCTCTTCTTTAGGGTGACAATCTTATGGTCTTCCAATCCTCAGGCACTTCAGTAAGGCCAGTCTTCAGGTACTTTGTCAGAGAATCCACCACAACCTGCCAGATTCCCCAGTGACCCTGACAGCTCATTTGGTCCTAATGAGCCATCATCTACTACTATAACCAGTTCCATTTCCATATCCTCCCCTCTCCATCCTGGTGCACATTCACTGCTCTCCACACTTTCACCTAGTCCCCCCCCCCCATTCTCTCCCCAAGCATGACACTTTATGAAGCCCAAGGTGCAGTATTCATTCAGTACCTGCACTCACCCACCTTCTTCCATGACTTCCATCCCCATCCTCACTCAGCCTAGCCAAGTCTATCAGTCTCACACTCTCTCCTTTATAGCAAGAGACCCAAGAGCAACTGTAGTCCCTTTAAGAGAGCTCATGTGCCAGCTTTCATTTAACATATTCTTCACTGCCGTTCTGCCAATTCCTTGTACTACAGCTCTTCCATCTCCCTAGCTCCACCTTTTTACGGGTTACGGTCTCCCTCTCCCATAATTATCATACTCGCACTCCTATGCAGCAGCATTATCTCGTCTTTTGCCCATTTTTAACTCTTCCACAAATTCTTGTCCACAGTCCCAAGAGTTATTACATGCCCTTGTAAGTAGGAATACCACCTGTCCTAAGCTGTAGGGGACAATCCTGTTGGGACGCTTTACAATGTCACACAGCAAACAAAAGGGGGCCATTAAATTTCATGCTTTTCATTTTAGGATCAGAGCTGTGGGACTATGACTGCAAGAAAGCCCTACAATATTTTTGCACACGTTTTGCTGGGAGAGGTGAGACAAGTTAACAATGACAAACATCTCCTTAGTCAGATTGTTAGTGCTGTTTTGAAGCACAACCTTCAGTGGAGACACAATAGCATACTTGTGATTTTCCTCAGAACATACACTTCATGTGTGTCCAAGACAGACTTGAGTATATGGCTGAACAGGAGAACTGAAGCATAATGTAGCTCACACTGTATTTCACTGTAAAAGTAATAGACTGTAGTTTTTCATTACACCACAAGGTGGAGCTCTTTTCAGTAATATAAAAGACAATTTCAAAAGTGAAAAAGGAAACAGAGAATAGCTGAAGAAGGGAAGACAAACTGGGAGGTGAAGGGAAAAAGGGCCTTGCAGCATGACTGGATTTTCTTTTCTAGTGCTTTGGGACAGGGAAGTGAAGTAGCAGATTGTATCTGTCTGTTGCTGAAATCCTGGATGATGGTATTTTGTGAAAGCAGGAGAGAAGTCTGAAACCAGTAGTTCCACGCCTGCATATGATTCAGCAAGAAAAGGAGTTTCTTTGGTCCTAGTACAGAGAAGCCATAGATGATTACCAGAGTTCTGGCAAGTGATTTTTCTACTTTTCTCAGAGGAACCACAGTGCTTGGTCACCAGGATATTCTCAGAGTGGTTAGAGGCTCTGGCCGCATACCTCTCAACCTCTTAGAGTAAAAAATCTGGACAAAGCCATAAAAAAGTGGTACAAATAAGGGCACTTTTGAAATATTGTTCTTACAAACTTAGACAGTTGATAGAATAGCAGATTTTGCATTGGTATGAATTTTCTGAAGAGTATGAAGTCTAAAACCCAAATGTCTGTCATTAATTTCCAATTTCAGTCTTCAATGATTTGTCACTAATTTGCCAGAAAGCCATAATTTTATGAAAAATGGACCAAAAATATAAGGCAAAAATCTGGACATTCTGCAAAAATCGGTACAGTTGAGAGGTATGTCTGGCCATTTTATATTTTTATAAGATTGTAGATCCCCCCTCCCCAAATGCTTTGTGGATTACAAATAACTGGGAGCCATATGAGCTCCAACTTGGGCTCCATCATGCCGGCAGCAAGATTGTAAGTAGTCACTGGCCAGTGAACAGGGTATAATAGAATGTTTCATAGTTGGTCTGTTTAGAATTGATCAAGGGGGTTGAGGGTGTTAGTACTGCTCAATGACATTGCATGTCCTCATATTTGTATTGTTGCATTATAAATCTTCATTGCTCAATGACATTGCATTTTGCTCATGTAAGTACTGCTGCCTTCAAGAATTTTGCTGTTCAATGACATTGCATTTTCTCATATCTGTATTGTTGTATTACAACTCTTTTATTGCTTAATGACATTGCATTTTTCACTTGTTTGTATTGCTGCATTATAAAGCTTTACTGATCATTGATATTGCCTTCTTTGTGCATGACTGAATGTCAAGATTGTTTTCTGTCGAGTTCTGGGGAAGAGGGTGAATGTATGTTTTCATTGCATGCATATCTCACCTTGCCTTATTGCCAACTGGTGCAGTGTTGAAATAATTTGTTTGTGGTTGTGCTATTGCCTTTTAAACTAGATGCGTCATCTAGAATAAAATCTGTCATTCTTGCCACCTTGGTGTGTTGGGCCTGTAGGGGTGTCACCAGAGTCAGGTAGGAAGGAACCTATATCTACTTCAGGTGCACTACAATAAGTTTTGTATTACTTTCTATTTCTAATCTCCAACTGTTGATTGCAAACTGCTGTCTAAAGCTTTATTTTTACCTGTCAGAATATTTATGTATTTGCAATTTAGTCGTTTTAGCTACGCAAGTACACTGATCTGTTATGAGTTGCTCTAAGCCATATAAAGTAATAGTTACACTGTACCCTTGCTGTTTCTTCTCAGTTTTATCTGGCAGCTTTAGATACTGGAGGCTGTATAGATTCCTCTTGTCCTTTGGAGACTTTGGCCATTTTTTTTTGGTTTCTAGCTCACTGTGGGACACTGCAGCTACAGACAGCTTCTAGTCTCTGCATTTTCTTTTTAAATCCCATGTATACATGTCCATGTTTTTACAATGTCTATGTATTTTTGTGAATGTGTGTTTTGGTAAGGCACTCAAAGTTCAGTTGCTTTAAGTAATATCTGAAAAAATTGCAATATGCATTAGCATACACGGACTGACAGACACGCAGACGGACAGAGACACAGACAGATGGAAAGAGACAGAGGCAGACAGACATGACATTGTTGGACATAAGCTTCACTTCAATTAATGTATTCATGCTTTGGAAGTTTATTCATTAACAAAACTGATAGTGAAGGAGAAGCTGAGAAATTTTACTTTACTCCTGTACTGAGGGGAAGTGCCACAGAGGTGAACACAAACGTTTGACTGCAGGAGTTTACAGAACTGCAAAAGTTACAATTACAAATGGTATTCCCCTTTCAAGTTAAAAAAAAAAAAAAAACGGAAACAAAAAAACTTTAAAGTTAAAAATCTGCAGCTTCCACCTTAACAGTAGCTACTTAATGCAAATGCAAACCAAAAACAGTTCACATGAGGTCTTCTAATGGATTGTGAAGATCCACCTTAGGCAATGGATCTCAAAATACATAAATAAAAGCTGTGGTACTAATAAGGGCTTTTTGCTACAAAACAAATAAGCTGATCAAGATAAAGTTCATCTTGATTGTCTTGCTTGTTTTGCAACTAATCAGTTTTAGACTGCATTAAGAGAAGCTAATCCACTTTGCAAGGCCTGCAGCAAAAATACCATGGCTCTAAACAGGATAAGGAACACTACAGTGAGACAAACAGTTGTAGACAAAAACTTTATAAACAGGTTGCTAAAAAGACCCAGAGCACAATCAAACCAGTGATATGAAATGCAAGTATTTTTCTGTAAAACTATCTGTTACATAACAGCTGTATCCTGCAGGATGCTATACAGACAGTGAATGTTTTAGAGACAGACTTGTAGCACTCTGGTTTGTGTGAATATTTATGATAATATTACTCAACAATGGTATACAGATATCACAAACACTCAGTTGTTGTTGTTGTGCTGCAGTTTTTAATTAAACTTCTGTCTCCTCCCATCTTTTGTGAAATATATGTTGTAGGTCTGTACCTGTTGTAGCCTCAAGTCTGCTCTGTAACTACAAAGACTGCATTTAGCTTCACTGCATAATGGAGCCTGCATACCTCTCAACTGTCCAGATTTTTGCCTCATGCTTTTGGTCTGCTTCTCATAAAATTATGGTTTTCTGACAAATCTTTAACAAAAATTGAGGGTTGAAGTCAGAAAATAATGGCAGATGTTTACGTTTCAGACTACAATTCCCATCAGAAAATTAATGCTAATGCAAAACCTGTTATTCTATCAACTTTCTAAGTTTGTAAGAGCAATACTTAAAAACTGCCCCTATTTTTGGTCCTTTGCCCCCCATTATTTATGGCCTTTGTCCAGATTTCTTGCTCTAAGAGTTTGAGAGCTATGAATGGAGGTGGGATTCCAAACACCCAATATGTATAAACATACAGTGCTTTTAAGCAACAATACTTCTGCAAACAGGTCTGTGGTATCACTGGTCTGATGTATTTTTTTCCCACAAATAAGATCTGTGGTTTGTACTTGGCTGCTTTGTACGATTTTCTGTCAAGAAAAGAAGGGGAAGACAAAAGAAGTTGGTGGAACAGACTACGGAAGACAGGCTTGGGATGTCAACTTCAATTACACAGCAGAGTGGCCAAAGCCACAATCCACTGCAGTGTAATGCCGGACAAAGAAAGACTAAAAAAAAATGTGAGACAACAGATTGCAAGTACAGTTCTGTAAAATCTTACCATAATGGTAGATGTCCTTGCCTTCACCACTGCAGTATTCCTTACAAATGGGATTCCCTGCAGTGAAGCCCTCAGTCTGGCCAGTTTACCAAAGTCTACTGTTGCTTTAAGGTACGCTGAACTTCACCCACACACACTCCTTGCATAGGGAAGGGCATGAAGATGATGTTCAGGCATACCATCCTTAGAACCGATTGCCTCAGTAGGAACAGCAGTCCAAAGAGAACAAAGGAGAACCTGCACACCCAGGAAGGAAAAGACTAGGGGGGGTGGAGGGAGGGAGTGAATACTGCAGCGATGAAGGCAAGGACATCTACCATTATGGTAAGATTTTACACGACTGTACTATGTCCTTACATTCACCGCTGCAGTATTCATTACAAATGGGAGAGTGCCAAAGCTCAAGAAAAAACCTGGGAGGAGGAAGCAGCAGAACTCTCCAACAAGCCATGAAGAATGTCATCAGCAAAACCAGCTCTTGCTCTGGAGATATTATCAAACTGGTAATGTTGGGTAAAGGTATGCACAGAAGTCCAGGTAGCAGCTTCAAGAATAGAACTAGCAACTAAGCCTTTGAAAAAAGCACCAGAAGAAGCCACAGCTCTAGTGGAATGAGTCTTTATAGAAGAAGGAAGGCTCTCACCATGAAAAGTGTAACAAAAGGAAATAGCCTTTGAAATCCATGTGGAAATAGTTTGCTTGGAAACAGCCAAACCTAAAGACCTAGGATAAAAGGAAACCAATAACGGTCATATTTTCTGATAGCTTTAGTTTTATCCAAATAAAATCTGAGCTGTCTATGCACATTTAAGGTATGCAACACCCACTCACTGTCAGATTACGGACAGGGGAAAAAAGTAGTAGGCAAATTAATAGACTGATTAAGTGACTACTCATTAACCACCTTGGGCAAGAAAGAAGGATTAATACGCAAGGATGCCCTGTCCTCATGAAATATCAAAAAAAGTGGACAAGCCATAAGGGCTTGCAACAGACAACAGTCTAGCAGAGGTAAAAGCTAACAAAAGAACTGTCTTCAAGAACAATGTTGCAAGGAAGCTGAAACAGCAGGCTAAAAAGGAGCCAGAGTCAATTTTTCCAAAATGAAATTAAGATCCCAGGGAGGAGGAACAGGCTTCCTGGGAGTTCCAATATTAAATATGCCTTTAAGAAATTTCTTAGCCTCAAATCTAGAAGCTAACAGGGGAGTTAAAGGCAGACAAGCAGAAAGAGCTGATAAGTGAGCCTTAATAGAAGAATAGGCCAAACCAGCATAGAACAACTCACACAAATAAGAGAGAACCAAAGGAACATCCACATAAAGTGGCTCCAAGTCATGAAAGACACCAAATAGAAAACTTCTTCCATTTAGACAAATAGAGTTTCCTAGTTGTAGCTTTCCTGGCCTTCTGCAAGACCTGCAGCATGTCCTCAGAAAAAAGGTGTCTATGAGGGATCAAAACCCTATCACCTAGTGTGTCATTTGAAGTGTGGACAGGTGGAGATGGATGAGAGACCCCTTGTCTTGTGTAAGGAGATCCAGCCTGTGAGGTAACTTGTTGGGATTGCCCTTGGCTAAATACAGAAGAGGGAATCAGTGTTGTTGCGGCCAAAAGGGAGTCACCAACAAGATTTTGGTAGCATCATATTGAATCTTGAACAGGACTTTCGGAATGAGAGGAAGGGGAGGGAATGCATATAGAAACATCTCCTTCCAAGAAAATGAGAGGGCATCCACCTTCCATACCAGAGGACCTGGGACTGGCAAAAAACAGAGGAAGTTGTCTGTTCAGAGGGAAGGCAAAACAGATCTACTTGACGAGTACCCCACTGGTGAACAATGTCCAGAAACACATCCCTGTGAAGCATCCATTCATAGGATTGTGTGAAGGACCTGCTCAGATCATCTGCCACAATATTTCTGACCTGAAGGAATATAACTGCCTGAAGAGACACTCACTACTTGATAGTCTGATCCCATACTAGAAGTGCCAGCTGGCAAAGATGGTAAGGTCTTGTACTCCCCCCGTTTGTTGATGTACCACATAACTATGGTAATGTCTTGAACACTGAGAGGCCCTGGAGAGAACAGGGGATGAAACACCTAAAGAGCCAGCATAACAGCTCTCATCTCTTTGATGCTGATGTACTCATTCTGCTGATGAGGCGACCATGCTCCCTGAACCCTCAAGGCAGGCAAACATTGCTCCCCATCCCACATCTGAAGCATCTGTGAACAGATTCTGAGTGGGAAGAGGAGGTTGAAAAGGAAGCCCTGGATTCAGAGACAATCTGAGTGGGAAGAGGAGGTTGAAAAGGAAGCCCTGGATTCAGAGACAACGCTGAATCCACCACAGAAGTTCTTTCTTGAGACATGGGAGAAGAGGAACAGGAAATTCTAGAGGATGTGCATGCTGAAGCCACACAGACTTCAGAAACTACTGGAACTTCCTCATGTGAAGTTTAGCCAGATGAACCATTGGAATGCTGGTAGCCATGAACCTCAGATCTCTCAGAAACGCCCTGGCTGTAATGGAGGTAAGGGGAAGAAGAGTTTGAAAGAAATGAGTGTTAATGCCTTTGAAGGAGGCAGGGATGCCAGCATTGGCACCGTTTGAATCCTGCAACCCAGAAAGACATGATCCTGAGAATGAGTCAAGGAAGACTTTTTGAGGTTTATTGTGACCCCCAGGCTCCGAAGAGGAAAAATGGTAAAATGAAGATTTTGTAAAACGGACCTCTGGAGAAGATGCCTGAATCAGCAGGTCCTCCAAACAAGGAAAGATTTGGATCCCTTAAAGCCTGCAAAAGGCAATCACAAGAGCAAGGCATTTGGTGAATACCCTTGGGGCAGTAGAAAGGCCAAACAGGAAAGCACAGAACTGAAAATGCCAGGAAGCAACAGAGAAATGCAAAAATCTCCTGAAAAAAAAAAAAAAAAAAAAAAAAAAACACAGAGGATGGGTGGATCGGAATAAGGAGATAAGCATCCTTGAGGTCCAGAGACACCAGAACGGACCGAGCGAGCAAGTGAGGAAAAAGGGACTGAAGGGACAACATCCGAAAGGAAGGCACATTCAGAGAAGTGTTTAGAAGGGAGAGGTCTAGAATAGGTCTCAAAGTACCTTCTTTTCTGGGTACTAGAAACATTCTTGAATAAAACCCTTTTCTACCTTGGGGACACAGGCACCTCTTGAATAGTATCCTGAGACAAGAGGTTTCGAAGAACCTCTGGGGAAAAAGATGAAATTGTTTCCGAGGAGGCTGAGGAATGCCCATAAAAGGAGGGCAGGAAATCCAGACAATGAAGTACCCTTGGCGAATGATTGACAGAATCCAAGAATCCTGGGTGATTCGGAGCCAACCAGGAAGAGAAAGAGGAATGTGGGTGGGAACAGGTGGATAAGTCAGACAGCACCTGGTTTGTCAGGAAAAGAAGGCTTAAGAATCCCTGCAGTCTAAGTGTCCTTAGCAGGAGGAGTCCGCTTACTACCCTTTTTACCTTTAGGAATGCGAGATTACCTACGAACAAAGGCTGGCTTAGAAGGGTAGTTTCACTGAATTTAGGCACAGGAGAAATAAAGACATGATTAAGCTCCTGTAAAGCCTTCCTCTTGTCCTGAAGAGACTTAAATAAACCAGCAGCTGCTTCACCAAACAAAACATTATCCAGAGGAGCAGCCATCAACTTAGCCTTAATATCATGGGCAAAGGTTGATGCTAAGCCATGAATATCTCTTCAGAATTGAACCAGACGCAGCAGCCCTAGAAGAAGCATCTGCTGCATAACTACATTTGATAGAATGACGAACTACGCGAGAGGAAGTCCCAAGCAAGGAAAGAGCAGAACATTTACTCTCAGAGTCTGGAAGATCAGAAAGAAGCTGACAAGCCCAAGAAAGAAGAGCCAACACATACCTAATAATATGGGTCTGATAATTAATAGCCCTAAAAGCTAGGGTAGAAGTATACACCTTCTTACAAAGCCTATCCATGGTTCTACTGTCCTTGTCAGAAGGCAATAACGTGGACCAAGGAAGCAACTGAGACAGCTTATCAGATGCTAAAGACACCACAGAGGGGTCAGCAGCAGGATAGTTAAACAAAAAGGCACAATCCTCAGGCAAACTATAAAACTTCTTGAGAGTAGGGGGCAGAGAATCCGGCACTTTAGAGGCATTGGAAAAAAACATCCAATAAAGCAGGCAAGACAGGAAGAATGGCCTCAGGCTTAGTAGATTCCATCTGCAGTAACTCATAGTACCTCTTATGGATATCCGAAACCTGGGCACAATCCCACTTAAAAAATTCCATCATCCTAGAGACTGTGTCCCCAAAGGAAATTTCCTCAGAAGGATTATCTAGAGTATAAGAATCCTCCTCCTCAGACCCATTAGTCTAAAGGAGAAGTAATCTTGATCGAATAAGCAAGGCTGTCATCATCTGAATCCACCACAGAAGAATTCAATTCTCTGGGCCTTTTAGGAGAAGAAGAGGACCAAGGAGGAGCAGGAACTGAAACCCCTTGAGGAGACCTTAATGACAGTAAAGCATTAAATAACCCTGGAGTAAAGGCCTGCCACTCACTATATGGATCCCTAGGAGCAGAAGAAATATGATTACTTTTCTGTTTTTTTAAGGGGGCATCCATCCTAGAAACCTGAGAAGGCCCAGACTCAGGACAGCATTCCACAACTGAAGGAGGAACCTCTTCCCTAAACAGAAACTGCTGAACCCCTCAGAAACAGTCAACCCTGGTTCACGCTGAACGCCCAAAATGGAGGCCTGCAAAGCCTCTTTGGACATGCTGCCCGCCAGATCCTCACCAGCCTCCAACCCAGACATGAAGATTCCGGTCTTACCTTATGCACCTTCTTCCTGGATGGCTGACCCTCAGGGCAGGAAGTTCCATCCACAGTATCTACAGCAAGAAGCTTAAGACACTGGTTCTCAAGATAGAAGGAAAGGGAAGAAAGCCTACTACAAAGAATTTTGGGGACAAATGCCTGGCAAATTGAACAAGACATATGGTCGTGAGCAGCACCTAGGCAAAAAAGGCACTTACTGCGGCCGTCTTTATGGGGAATAGTCTCCCACACTGGCATTTACCCTTCCTGGAAGACATTAACCCCAATAATCAAAAACCCAACTGGGTACTTATCTGCAACCGTGAGGACTCCAACAAACGAGTAAGCACCGGAATGCCAACAAACAGAAAAACTGTAAAAAACAAAAATGGACGGAGGTGACAGACTGTTAAAAAACATCATTCGAATTGGTGGCAAAGAAGTTCTGAGGATGGTACACCTGAATGTCACCTTTATGCCCTACCCTAAGTAGGGAGTTTGCAGGTGATGTTCAGCATACCTGAAAGCAATGGTAGACTTTGATAAACTGGCCGGATGGTGGGCTTCACGGCACAGAATCCCACTTGTAAGGAATACTGCAGTGGTGAATGTAAGGACATCAAAAGTAAGTACTACCAAACATTTCATGCAAATAAATGCATCCCTGTGCTAGGGGTGGGGGGTGGGTATTGAAAAAATAGCAGAGGCTTGCTTCCAGCATGACGTACAACCACAAGACATTTTTTTGTCCTGGGGAATTTTGTGTACCTCAAAGTATAACATGGGTTTGGTGGCAACAGTGTAATAAATAGCACAGATTTATTTCACTGGCATAACTGCAATTATTTATTTGCAACACAAAGCATAAGCTTAAGAAGAGTACTGTTTTTGGTCTTGGGTTGTATCAGATAGGATTCATCTAATAATAAAACGTTTGTCATAGTTTATTGGAACTATTTACTTTTTCAACATCAAATGCCGAATCTTGGATATGATTTATTTTTTCCTTTGAGACAAATATTTTTTCCCTTAATCTTGCTTTTTGTCCAGGCCATCATAGGATCAGAAGGTTGGAAAAAACTGTAAAAAATACCATTGAGCATCTAAAACGCCACGGCTTATGTGGACAGACACTCAACTTCATTCATTCCTCACCAGCATTATTACAGTACAGTCTTGGTCATACTTGCGTCATGTTATATGTTTGGCCATACCCCTTGTGACCCACCCCTTGTGACCCTTTCGACATCTGAAATAGAGACAACCCAAGATCAAAGCTCAGGTTGCTCTCACTCACTTCTACAGCAGGAAGCAAGCCATGCATTTCAGCTGTAGAATATAGAAGGCATGTTTGCTATTCAAGGACATTGGACTTTGAAAGAGAGGCATTGAAGAGAAACAGTCAATGATCTAAAAGCACCGTCTTGAATGTCTTAATTTGTATCTTTATACAAAGTTTTGCATTCCAGTGGTGGAATATTTAGGGGATACCTGCTTCAGCAGTTAAAGCTGTATTAAGTAACATTGTCAAGAACACTATGCTTATTTCAATACTTCCCCTGGGAAAAACAGTAAGCCAATATAAGCAGCTTTGCTGTCACTATCTCATGCAGTGCCCCTCTCTCTAGGACTCGAACCAGCTCACAATGCAGTGTCATATGCTTCTTTGTTGCCTCATTTAAGGTCACAGCATATCACAGTATAGTTCTCAATTGTCCCCCGATTTTGTCTCATATTTTTGCCCTGTCCTTCATAAATTTATTAGCATTTTATTAACGGAATTTTTCCATCTGGGCATAGGTTCCCCTTTTCAGCAGAGAACCAGGTTAAAGTAGAATACAATGTACAAGAAGGTGCAAAAAGACAAGAAAATTAAAATGGTTTTATGCAGTTTAGCAAAATGAATGCAAATGGAACACACAAACAGTTTAACAGAGTAAGACAATACAAACATTTTATCTACAGATATGCAAGTCGTGAATAAAATATAATGCAACAGTTCAAAACAAAGTGGAAGAAAAAAAAGAGAACAAGCTTTTTATAAAAGTGAGGTCTGAGGTAGTTAAGTAACGTACTGTTGAAAGTGATAGCAGTGTGAAAGAACAAGGTGAAAAAAAAAGTTTGAGAAGCAACACCAGGGAAATAGGTTCAAGTGTCAACACAGAGAAAGGTTGCATCACGTATGGGATGTGGCAGGCAATTAGTAAGTAAGCTGCACGAGAGGATGTTTAATGAAGAGCGACAGTAATGTACCACTGTACATTTTTTGCCTTGGTTGAGGGAGACACAAAAGGCGTGTAATGTAGAGGATAAAAGAAGAGAGAAGTGAAGGCAAGTGAGCTAGCTGTTGAAGGGAAACACAAGTGTAATCAGAACAGTGTAATAAAAACAATAAGGAGGGGAAGTGAGGATAAGAGTAGGAAGTGGTAAGGAAACGGGAGAGGAAACTAAGTGGTTCGGAGAGAAACAACGATAGGATTACAGGTTGTAGATAAAATATGCCTATATGATGTCCTTAGGTAAGGTGAGGAAGAACATAGCTTAGAACACACTGTTGATGGATTGGAACTTTTGTCTAGCCAGGAGATGAGCACTGACATGTGTTCATTAGGTGTTGTTTTAACGAGACTGGAGATTTCACCAGAGGTATTTGTTGAAGGGCAAGGGAGGCAGAGTTTCACAGACTTAGCAGAAACAGAGAATTCCAGCAGCAGAGTTGTTTGATTTAATTATTAGAAGTAATTTTTTTATCTACTGAGCAAAGAGGTCCGTTTGGTGAGTAGTGTTGAAGGACACAAGTTAGGCCCAAGTCATTTTTCTGGTTTCTGAATAGGGTTATGTGTTGTAAGAAGTTGAAATACAGTCCGGGAGTGAGGCAGTTCCAGTTGCTTTAATGCTACATAGTGGTGAGAATTGTATAATGTATTAGCAGTAAATCTGTAGTAGTGCTTTGGTTAGGTAGAAGCCATGCTGTGTTGGAGACAGCAGACTGACAGGCATGAAGGAGAGTAGTTGTGTACAATTCTCAAGGACCTTAGAGTGGAAAAAGAATGGCTACTGGTTGGAAACATAGCTTTCTTTAATGTGTGAGATAATTAATATATAAACTGAGTAGGCCAAAGCATCTGCTGCCATTTTAATGTATTATTTTGACAGGTGTTAGTTGCACAAGTATTTTTTTTTTATGGTAGAGCTTGAGATGGGTTCAGGAAAGAATAACTTTTGGTGAAGTGTTGGTTTAGAGGACGGCTGGGGAATATTGGGGGGTTGAGAAATTTAGGAAGAAAGTTAACAGAGCTGATGAAGTGTACATTGAATTGGGAGGCCAAGTTGTTTCCTGTTCAGTCAACTCAAACAGAGAGAGTAGGTTGGGTGACCTTGCCAAGTTATAGTAGTTGGTTGACTTAGGAGGAAGGTTTTGGGTTCTTTTGATTTAAAGTTTGGAGAATGGTGCAATATGATTTCTTGTCAAATGTAATCTTTTGCTTGAAGCCATTTCTGATCATACTTTTGTGGGTTAAGTCTGCCATGCCTTTTCACATTTGGTTTATCTGTAAAGTCACCCTGTTGGAGTTTCTTCGATTTGTTTGGTTCTAACAGAAGCATCTGAACTCCTCCTAATACAACAGAGAAATATGTGGGAATTAACTGGTATTTACAAAATACTGCATCTAAATATATACATCACTGTACCATTTGGTAGTACCCATCAACTTAGTATAATAAAACATACCTTTCTCTGTTTGGGGCTCACATGTAATGGGTCTTTGGGCCCGAGTACTTGCCCAGTCAACAGATGTGCAAATAAACAAACATATGGAAAGAATGTCAAGGAAAGTATTGACTAGGGAAACAGTGTCATGTAGTTGAAGAGTTTGCAGTTGATTCCAGAAGAGTTAGTAGTTGATTCCAGTTTATTCAATTTAAGTTGAGATGAAGGCATTTTTTGGCAAGAGGACACATTGCGAGTGTGGTTATAGCAGTGGAATTTAGGAATATTGTAGTGGTCTCTTAGGGTGAAGGTAGGGAGGTAGTTTCTTACAGTGTCAAGGAGAACACCAGAGGAGATAACTGTTTGGGGAGTTAATAACGATCCAGTCCAAGGTGGATTTCCTCTCAAAATGTTCATTGTACCTAGTTGGGTTGGCCCATACAAGTTTATCACATTATTTTAGATGCCATGCTTTTGTCACCCATTATGATAGTTTCTGGTGGAATATTTGAGAAAGCCCAGGAGAAGAATTCTCCTGCTGTACGTGTATTGTTGCTTAGTGAAGAGTACAATCCTACTATGCAGACAGACTCGTGATTTAGTTTTAGAAGGGGCACGAGGATTTCAGCAAGTCCATAAGGCACACCATCGTGCAACCCAAAATTTTGGTCATAGGACAGTGCATTGCGAAACACAGAGGTCTCACTCACCAGGCTAAGTAATAAGGGAGCCACGGTCAGCTGTGAGTGGCCAGGATCTGTCAGATATCACATGCACTCAGGATGCTGGACTACAAGTACCAGCATACCTCAGCCATAGTCTACGTGGGTGCAAAATGACCCAAGACAGGTTTACGTCAGATTGAGTTTTCAGATCACACATTTGACTTTCTGAAAACCTGAATGAAACAAAACAAAAATTTACATTTTTGCAGGGAAGCAAGCCCGCATACCCCCTGCAAATTACATATACGAACTCCAAAATCACAGTATGGTGGGGAAAAGGGTAAATTCCCAGATCCTTACTGTACCACAATCTCTATA
This sequence comes from Protopterus annectens, assembly GCF_019279795.1. NCBI lineage: Eukaryota > Metazoa > Chordata > Ceratodontiformes > Protopteridae > Protopterus > Protopterus annectens. The sequence continues at coordinate 1,896,305,039 of NC_056741.1, forward strand.
CAAATGCTTTGAGTTTTCAGAAAGTCAAACATATGGCCTCAACCATATGAAGTACGAGTTTCCAAAAACTTGATAAACTGACATAACCCCCCCCCCCCGAGACATATCCCCCCCCCCCCCCGAGACATATCCCCTGTACTACATGAAGAGAGAAAGTTATTGGACTGTGTGCCCCAGGCTACTACGATTCTAGCATTGAACAGTATTTCTGCCTTATCCGAGGAAGGTGCCACAATATGAACAGAAAATTAACTAACAATTGTCAGGGCAGACTATAGTGTCACTTGAAAGGTCTAAACAGAAAACTTCACACCCTTCAAGCTCCCCTCACTCTGGAAATTGAAGACATCTCAGCAGCTACAGAGACATAGTTTAAAGCCATGGAGAGCACCTCAGCAGTGCAGGGCTACAATGCCTTCCCCACATTTAGACCAACTACTACACAGGAAGGAAAAAAGGTAGTGTTGTCTCAATTTACATTAAAACAACACACCTCAAGGCTGGTCCATCAATGCACTTGAGCTTCTCCACATCCAAAATTACCTCAAAGTCCCATGCCATATCCTTGCAAGCTACAGATCCCTCCGCCATGACAGAAAACAAAAATAATACATACCTAAATGTATTGCAGAGACACCCCATTCAATTTCACACCATACTCATGGACAACTTTAACTACCCCAAAATAAACTGAGAATCATACAGGACCATTAATATGCAAGCCGAGAAACGTCTGGACTTTATAAATGCAAACATCTTGGACCAGGTTGTCTGTACACCCACTAGGGGTTTAAACATACTTGACCTGATCCTCACAACCATGGCAGAAAGTTGTACCATCTCTGGTGTAATATATGTCTGCTTGTCAGGTCAGACCATAAAACTGTCTCATTTGAAATAAAGGTAAAACCAAGGACACCAGTTAACCTTCAAACTTTTACGAATTATTCTACGGCAAACTTCCTACTGCTAAGTGACACCCTGGCAAAATTTCATGTTCCCCTACAGACGTGCTGTATAATCATTAACAGCTGCACAGAGACAGCTGTAAGTACCCGAATTAATCACAGGATCAACTCAAAAAACAAGTCACCCTCTCATGTAATCCAAGCAGCAATAGCTTGAACAACAAAAGGAAGAAAGTCATAGCAAAAATTAAGAGGTGCAATGCCCAGCAAGGTAAAAAATCCCTCATCAAGCAACATGGGGGGATAATCAGGTCCAAAGCCAAATCAGAGATAAAATTACACCGTGTCAAGGACAAAAATCACAAAGCTTTCTTCAGCTATTTCCGTCACCTCAAATGAAATCTAGAGCAATGTACTGAATTACTTGTAAATGGCTGCCTATATGAAGGCAGAAGGACAGAGCAAAGATTCTGACCAACAAATTCAGCTCCAATTTTACCCAAATCTCCCCAACAGATGCCCCTAAGAAAATACCCACATCCATAACTCCCCCAACTACCACTTTCAGGTACTCGAGGCACTCTCCAAGACCAAGACCACTGCATCGATGGGTCATGATAATATCCCAGACAAAATGGTGCATACTGCCTACCTTAACTTGGCTAAGGCATTTGACACTATCCCATTCCAGCATTGTAGGAAACTCACTAAACTAGGTGTAAACCCCTTACATCACTTGCTAAATAGCCAGCTAGCATAGACATGAACCAAGAAGTTATAATAGGAGAGTTTACATCCACAAAAAAGACCATTACTAGTGGAAAAGCCTCAGGGCTCAGTGCTGGAGCCACTCCTGTTTGGCACCTACTTCTTGTAGAAGGCTAAAGTTAAGGGGTTCCGGCTGAGCAAGTCTGCAGAATACTGTAAACTGGGTGCAGTCACTGAATGCCCCCAAGACACAAATATCACACAGAAAGGTCTGACACAGACTAAACTGGTGCCAGAGTCATGGTATAAAACTTGATGTCAAAGGTGCATCATAATATGTTTTGGAATGATGGCCACCCCAGCAAACTACTACATTAACAATACACCCTGAAAAGTAGACTGTGTAGTCAGGGATTTGGGAACGCAAAGATTTGGCATGACTAAAATGTGTCTACTGCAGTGAGGAAATCATTTTATTTTTCAGAACTGATAAGAAGGGTATGACATACTGATACAAACAAGTCATCATTCTGTTCCACTTTGCTTCACTGAGTATAATGCCCCCTTCAGTATCTACCTGGCCAGGCATATGCAACCACTGGACCATCCATGGAGATTCCACACAAAAGGAATACATGGTGCATGAACAGCCTCAAATCTTTGTCCTTACATTTGATCTCCAGAAGGCTACTGAGAGTTAACCAATATCTGGCCTACAACATATCTTTTAATCTAGCCCTAATGGACCTGTAAAACAAATAGCATCAAGAGCACCAGATCCAGCGACCTAAACCTTAAGACATGCTGAGGGGCCGGGTATGCATCTCAGATGCTCCCTCTCCTCTGGAACAGGCTTCTCATCCATATAAAGCAGAGTTCATCCCTGCTCTTAATTCAAGTGAAACTTGGATCAGTGGATGGGAAACCATAAATATACTCCTGGTCTGCATCTATGCCTATATTAGAGAGTGGAAGCTTGTAAACGCTTGACCACCCATGTCCAAGTATATATACTACCATAAAACCCTTGGCAACCAATATCTATCAAATTTTACTGGGAAGAATGGCTAGGTTTTAAAAAGGCCCCTTTGGCTGATATCCAAGTATTCTACTAGGATTTTATTCTAGTCTATTTATTTCTGGAGGGGGGCGTTGAAGGATGAAGAGTTGGGTTTATGGAATTGTTGTAAAGTATAGCAACACCATCAGAGTTTCTTTCTATCTAGTCTAAAAATACTGCATCTTAGAGGAAGAATTCCTGGTCTTTTATTTATTTGGTTTGTGAATTAGCTGTATTTTATTTTTTGTGAATTTCTTCACATGGGCTGTGCCGGCAAATGGTCTGTTGAGATCAGTGTACTACCCAGGTAAACAAACAGAGAAATCACAGAAGGCACCAAGTCATAAGATCATAGATATAGAACATGTAGGCCACCAGGGCCTTTAAGATTAGCTGTGCAATCCAACCGAACTGTGTCCCTATGTACCATGTGTTAGGAAATTTCTAAAGGTTATGTGGGGGGGGGGGGGTATGTTAGACAGAGGCAAACCAATGCCCAAACTATTAGACACAGAGGCCAGACCTGGAGTGAATTTCATCTTTCCCATCCATTGTTCACGGTTATGCTTAAATAGGGGTAGGGATGAACTCTACTTCACATGGACGGGGAGCCTGTTCCAGAGCATGGGGATCCTCAGACACATCTGTCTCATCATCACGTCTTATGTTACAAGCAAAATTTAAATCCTTGGATCTATTAGTTCTAATGCTGTTCATTTTGTGGATGTGCTAAATTGTCCATCAGAGCAGGATAAGAAGATCCCTTGTATGCCAGGCATAGATTATCTCTCAGTAACCTGTAGGAGACAGAGTACAGTGATAAGGCTTTAAGGAAATCCATATAGGACAATGTGTTTATACCCTGGAGTCTCCTGGTAAAGAACTTTGTGCAAACTAATAAAAAGGGTATCGCTGAAAAGGGGAATGGGCAAATGCAGCAGAAACTCAAAAATAAAAAAAATTATTATTTGAACACTTTCATCTTAGAAACACAAGACTTTATCAGATAAACTGCCAAAATGCAATAAAAATATTTATATTTAAAAAGGAAATCACATGACTTTTTCCACCAGAAATCTTTAAAGTGACAGTCAATAAAAAACATTCAAATAAGAACATTAAATGCAATAAATAAAAATGTAGACTTATGAATTTATAAATATTCCTAAGTCATCTAAAATATGCTTTCAATTTCAGTAATGGAGACATGGACACTGCCCAGTTAATACTGGGAAAACTCCCAGCATTCAAACAGACCTGCTAAGCAAGCTCCATCTTTTCCAATTTCAAACCCCATGGACCTCCTCTACAACTTTGAGTCGCTTCTTCCACTACAAATAACTTAAAAAAAAAAAAAAAAAAAAATGAAGTGAGTTTGACTTTGCATGCTTAGCAAGGGCAGTATTGGTGTTCCCATTCTTAATGTCTCATTATGTTTGTACATTCTTTCTTTTAGCCGTCTTTCCATTTTTCGAACGTAAAAGCAAAAACAAGACTGACACACTGCAACATATATAACATCCTTAGATGTACAATTAAAATCACCCTGTATCTGGATGATTCATCCAACAAACATCTCCTAAAAGGATAAAATTGCAATAACTATATCCTAAATATTTAAACATCCCTTTATTTGAATCATTAAATCTATCAACATCAAATTCAAAAATGATTTAAAAACACAAGCCTTTCCTATATACGACTACAGAGTGATCCCTCAGTCTTTCACGACTTTCAGAATTTTCAGTCACCACACACCAGTTCTTACATAAAATAGACCTAATGAAATGACTGTCATAAGTAAAAGTAGTAATAAAACTGTTACCAAAATTAGGCTTAACCAGAGCTGACATACCTACAGCTGAAACAGCAGAACAAATTACTCTCTAGGCACACTCTACCTAGAATAGGAGAAAAAAAAAAAAAAAAAAAAAAACAGGTCTCCCTTTTACATATGACCTCACTCATAATATCAATAAAAGTCCTTGGATATCCCCTACTCATGAACATACTTTTGATGTGGTTACATTCTTCCATGAACTCATCAGAACATTCGTCATCCTTGCTGCCCAAACAAAGCGGCCTTTAACAACACCTTTCTTTTGAAACGAGGAATGTGTGCTAGTAAAATGCAAGTAACAATTAAAGTGAGTCACCTTCCTAAAAATTTTAGAAATATAAAAATATTTCTATCTATCCTTTATCAGCATAACACCTAAATATGTAACTGGGAAAGATCAGATTTCCCAAGTAAGACAGAAAATCCATCGTAGCATTGAGATAATCAATGAAAGCTGGCATCACCTCCACTGTATCTTTCCATACAATAAAGATGTCACACACAAAAAACTCTGTAAAAACTAAAAGGAAATTCTAGCCAAGCTAGAACTCCCACTGTGTGATCCCTCAAACCTCTTGTATTAAGAGGCACATGGGATACATACAAATGACCAATAAAAACATCAGGTGTTTCAGCTATATGGCGATTCTGAAAGCCCATGACTTTTTTCTAAGTCATTTAATGGAAAAGTTCAGGCCAATAATGCCAAACGCTACTAGCTGTGAACATTTTGCAGGCACCCTAATGGGAATGGACATCAGCTGGGTAGAACAGCCCCGTGTTTCTAATGCTTAGTCAAACAGTCCACTTGGGCTGTGTTGAGAAGGCCATAATAAGGCTAAAACATGCAAATCCACAGCTAGTGGGGTTTGGCTTTACTGCCCTGAATTTGTCCAAATTTAAAAAGAAAAAAAGTCATGAGCAGTGAGAATCACCATACAGCTGAAACACCTGATGTTCTTAAAGGTCATTTGCATATATCACATGTGCCTCCAAATCAAGAGATTTAAGGGAATCACAGTAGAAATTCTAGCTTGGCTAGAATTTTCTTTTAGTTTTTACTGATGCAATAAAGTTGTCATCATAAAGAGGTTGTCAATGTAATGGGTATATAAATACCAACAATCCTTGAAAGCATTCCCAAAGACGAACCTTTTCTCCCATTCAGTTATTACAATATTATCGCACAGAGAACCGCATGCTGAACCCATTGCAATATCCTTCACTTGATGAAAAAAATGATGGTCAAATGTAATACAATTATAATTCAAAACTAAAGACAGCAAGTCCACAAATAAATTAAATTAATTCTGTCATGGGTAAGACTAGTTTCAGTATATAAAAAATCCATGAACCAGTCTAAACCTTTGTCATGTGGGATACAAGACTTTAAAAGTTAGTAGCACTTATAACCCACCCCTCCACCCTACTGCTTGGTATATTGTTGGGATATAAATCTTTTGACATCAATAGTCAAAAAAAAAAAAAAAAAACAGCTTCATCAACATGTAAATCATTGCACTTAGAAAATCCCAGGAATCCCTACTTTCACATTTTTCTAACTCTTTCTTCTAATGAAAGCCCAAGAATTTAGCTATGGGTGCAGTAACTGATGCCCTAGCATCCACTACTGGCCTCAATGGTGGATCAGTCAAACACTTAAGTAACTTTGGAGGAGACCATAAATTGTAGGGGTAGTAGGATTATTAAGAAACAAAGTTAAATTCATCAGGTGAAACTTGTTTCTGCATAAGCATATCATACAAAATCATTCTACTTGCGAGTAGGAATCCTCAAATAAAAAACATACATCTTCTGATTGCACAATGATTGATGCATTAATACCACCCCACCCCCTTTAAATCGGGCTTCATGATAAAAAAGCCCTGACATCAGACTCAGTTTCTCAAAAACAAGCAGTAGGGTGGAAGGGTGGGTTAGAAGTGCTACTAACTTTTAAAGTCTTGTCAAATCCATCATTAGCATTAAATGTCAAAAAAACTTTCAATTTTCTCATATAAAGTTTTAAGTCCAAAGTCCCCACCAAGTATCCTCATTTAGAAATGACAAAGGTGGACCCTTTTAATAAAAGGTAAGCATGATTTTGTTCTACCACACAATTACTACAATTAAATATATTTTAAAGTCACCTGCTTGATTGCATACAATGACGATGGAAGGTGCTAAATATTGTTTACTAATCTTACTTTACCACCAGTGATTCCTTTTCTTCCAAGCACTCAATCGCATCTGGGGAGAATGTGAACAATCCTGCTGTTGATCCCCCTACTTCTGTTTGTCTCTCAGCCATTCCAACCTACAGAGGGGGACGTTCTAAAGGGGCCTCAATTTGGTCATTTTCCACTACACCATGATTCTTATGTGGCAAAGAATCGTAGCTGCTCACAGCATGATAACCAGAGTTATCCTCGTTTCCCCACTGCTACAAGGGGGGAGGGGGAATAAGCCCTCTTGTCATAATAAATTTTTTGTCCCTTTCCATCTTCAACAATTTCCTGCCCTTAATCTGGGCAACTGCACAATCAATTCTATAAAAGATATAAACGTGCTGTTGTCTGACCTGCTAGTAATGATGATCTTCAGTAATACTTTTATCCAGGGAATTCAATTCATTCACAAGATTGTCAATAAAGATATTATGTTTAATTAAAAGATCCATGTACTTGCAGCCATGTATCAAAAAGATGCAACAAATCTAAATGAAGAAGTGAGTTCTGAATCAACCCTGTAGGATATTTCCATACACAGAGGCCCTTCAGAACTCTACCCAATTTTATATAGCTTCCAAGAGGGAGGAATCTGTTACAGCACAATTGTCATCAGACAAACCAGCACCGTTCTCCAACCACTCAAAGTCTGGGATGGAATATTCACAAGGCTCGCAAAAAAAATTACTTTAGCCAATGTGACCAGTAACCACCATACCAGCATTTAAATTGTTAGTCTACCTGGCTTTTACTAGTTGAAAAGTGGGATAAACATCAGCTGCTTGTTTTCTCTAGACCACCTGATTAGTCTCACACATTGGAAGAGAGTCATTTTTTTGTGACAGCTGTTGGACCAATCAGGTAAGGTTACCAACAGACCGCTGCAACTCTTTAAAACCCAAATCTCCGAACAAAGGCTGTGATCCTTCCTGCACCCCAGTAGCCATAGCAAACACTGTAGACCAAGCACTCATCAAATCAAAAGGCAATAAACAAAAATGGTAACGCTAAAAAGGGGAATGGACAAACGCAGCAGAAACTCAAGAAGAAAAAAAAAAGCTTTGATCACTTTTGTCTTACAGATACAAGACATCAGATAAACTGCCAAAATACAATAAAAATAAAAAATATTTATATTTAAAAAGGAAATCACATGACTTTTAATGCAAAAAATCCTTAAACAGTCAATAAAAGTACTCGTATACAAGAACATTAACTACAATAAATAAATAAAAATGTAGATTTATGAATTTATAAATATCCCTAAAAACACGGAACTATATGTAAACATGTCATCTAAAACATGCTTTCTGCAGTGTTTGTCCATTTCCCTTTTTAGCGATGCCATCTTTATTGGCTTGTGTATTGCCTTGTTAATCAGTGTGTGCAAAGAATCTTTGTGGGCATTCCAATTGTTGCACAAGTCTGCTCAGGTACATAACCAAGGGGGCATTATACTAAATAATGGGTCAGATGGGTTTTCCTTTAAAACTGCAAATTGCAGAAGGGCGAGTGCTCATATGAGAGACTCGAAACCACGGAATGGACAATGTCGACAAACCTTCATGTTCAAAAAACAGCAAGTCAAACAGCAGATTTGCTGTTTTTTGAACATGAAGGTCGAAGGAAAAAAAACAAAGTGTAAAGTGGGGGGGGGGGAAGCCCCCTGCACCTCCACCCCCCCTACTTTATTATTCTAACTCCATGATCCCACTACAGTGGGGAAAGGAACCATTTCCCGATCCCCACTATAGTGCAATCTGCCCCTGAATGTCAAATATGTGCAATGAGCGAATCTCACTGTGCATTCGCTCATTGCACATTCATCATTGCACATTCAAACCTTTTTCCGTTCGGCATTTGCAAATCTTGCGGACTGCCTTTCAGAAATATTCTGTTTGCCCTTCTGCAATACGTGGTTTTTAAAGGTAAACCAGGTCAGATGAACTGACCTGAAGCTTATTTGACTAACTTTGAGCCAGAAAGAACACCGTGCTGGTACCAGATCTTGTGCAGTACACAGTAGTAAAGTTTAAAGTCCTAAGAACTCCATAACGGTAGGTTTCAGTGTTCTGTAAATATCTGCTGAAAACACCATCTCTCAGTTACATTACTAAATTGCACACACTACTGGATGCTTCTGCCGTCCCCTCCCCTGCTCCTACTAAGTAATAGCCATTATCAGATCAACAGTCGCTCCCATTGTAAAAGTCATAACTATCCCCACTTCAAAATTTATAAATGCTAATTTACCAATCCTTTATTTCAATAAATTTAGTTGGAATCCCCCCATTTTTCATCCTAAGGTGGCATTAATGTACTGACCTGGCTAAGAATCTTACCTGATTGCCTGATTCACGTCATGGATCATCCTGCTCCATTCCTCTACCCTACCCCCATTCCACCCACCCCTGCAATTTCCTTTACAGCTAATGGCCCTATCCCTGCCCCTTCTAGTACCTCCACCTCCCCTCAGTCTCCACCAGTCCCTACATACTCTGCCCATTCCACACATCCCTTTTCCCACCTCTCCTACTCAATACTCCACCTACAATGTGTAAGCCCTTGATCACCTCTCTCTACATTTCACTTAATACACTTCCACTCATTAATTCTTTCTTGCCCTCATAATGCTGTTACCTTCTCCGCTTACCTTCCCTTTTCTACTTCTCTCCTACCACCTTCTCCGCTTACCTTCTCTTTTCTACTTCTCTCCTACCACACCTCTTATCACACACAAATATATCCACTTCACCCCCAACCAACATTACCTCACTACACCCTACAAACTGAATCACAACACTATTCTAAACATCACCTACACTTATCCTAACACCAAACCTTAATATTCCCAAGAACAAACTCACTCCCACTCCACTTATTACATCCTAAAACTAAATGTAAGCAGCACATACTACACGTATCAAAAACAGTTCTCAACCCTTGCAATACCCTACTTCTATCTGGCGACATTCATCCAAATCCTGTACCATATTTTACTTCCCCTTTATCTCAACTATCCCACTCTATATCCCAAAACTCTGATTGGGCCTTTAAACAACATTTGTCCCTATATTCCATTAATCTTTGTAGTACTGTCAATAAAACTAGTAAATTTCATTCCTGGGTAGCTCACTATATTACCTCTGAAACTTGACTTAATCTCACATTTCAGACAAGGAATTTCTGCCCCAGGTTGTAATATCCTTCGTCTTGACAGACCAAACAAAAAAGGTGGAGGCACTGAAATAGTCTACTCTAACAATCTCACTCATCTCCCTTGCCTAATCTGCCTCCTTCCTTCTACCCTGCTGAATTGTTAGCTGCCAACTGCAAACTCAACCAACCTAAAACCCTAACTATTGGTGCTATATACATACCACCAGGAGATAATACACCCATACTTGAAAATTTTCTCTCCTGGTTCTCCTATAACATACCTAGTGAGAGTACCCTGTGTGGTGATTTAAATATCAATTGGCTCTCTCAATACTTCCTGCCCAAGCTCCAGTATTAACTTGTATGGCTTCACCCAGCTCATCTCTACTCCCACCCACTTCATCCAAAACACACAACTCCTCATCTATAAATTGACTGGATCCTAGTCTCCAACCCTAATCTCAATCACAACCCTCAATTCCTACATGATGCCATCAGTGACTACTTTCCCATCTGTGTCCAAAAATTCACTCCACATCTTCCTTGACTACATAAATTCACTGAATGCTGAAAACTTTCCAGCTTTCATCCTAACTCCTTGAACAACATTCTTTCATCTGTTAACTGGTCCTTCCTTCATAATCTTCCCCTAGATGGCACCGTCAAAGAATTTAACGCTACATTTTCTGGAAACTATCAACTCCCTTGCCCCTCTGCAGACTAAAATAAGGGTCAAATCTAGATACTCCCCTTGGCTACGCTCTCCCTAATAAAGAGAAGAGATAATGCCTGGAAGCTTTGGACAAAGAGTAAACTGCCCTCTGCTTACCAAACATACAAGGAACTATGTAACCTAACTAAAATACAACTTAGCATAGATAAGAAAACTTCTTCCAGAAATCCCTAACTACACAAAACAAAAATCCCAAAAAAGTTTGGCAGAGTGTCAACTAAATCCTACACCATGGCAATCCCTCTACTCCCAACCCCTGCGCAAATAATTCCTCACAACACACTGTATCCATCTTTAACTTCCACTTCATTGACTCAGTTAGCAAACTGATACAAATCTCTTAACTCCATTGATACCACTAATACTTTCATTCCTCCTCACTAAAACCAATTTCTACAAACTACATTAAAAATCTCCTCAAACTAAAATCCTACTCTCCATCAGCCGATAACCTACATCCACTCACCTTAAAGCAGCTGCTCACTCTATTGCTTTTTCCATTTCCATACTCATTAACCATTATATAAGGGAATCCACTGTTCCATCACTATGGAAAAATTCTATACTATTCCCCTACTGACCTAGCCAACTACCGACCTATAGGAATACCGTCTCCTCTTTCCAAGATCCTTGAAAAATGTGTACATAAACAAATCCTTGACTATCTTAACCAAATTCTACTCTCACTCATACAACATGGCTTCCAACCACACAATAGCACAACAGCAACCTTCATTTCCTTCATAAACTCTATTGCCCAGGCAAGAGACAATAAAACTGATCTGATCTCTCCAAAACTTTTGATACTGTCTCACCCTATTCTTATCTCTAAACTCTCCCAACTCATTTTCTTCTCCTACCATTTCCTGGTTTCAAAGCTACCTCTCCAATAGACAACAAGCTTTTAAATAGCTGTATACCCACTCCCCCTTTCTCCCCATTAAGTTGGGTGTCCCTCAAAGATCTATACCTGGTACCTTAGTTTTCAACCGTTTCAGAAATCATCTCTACACTTCCCACCCAGAATCATCTCTAATACAGTAAGCAGATGACTCCACAGTCATCACCACTTTGGATACCCTCCCCGACTTACATACTCTTAGTTTACCTCTCAACTGTCCCTGATTTCTAGGGATTTAGGCTCCAAAATTTATCTCTGTCCCTCTTAATCCCGCCTAAAACTGGTGACTCTTGGAGGAAAGGTGGTGAATTATACTCAATAAATAATGGCAGTAAGAGCCTCATTGAAACCAGTCTCAAATAACCAACTATTACTCAACCCCAAAAAGACTAAAATTTTACTTTTCCTCCCCAAATCACTGTCTCATTACAAACCTACAATCATTAAGGCTAAAACCCATACCAAGCTTTTGGGTGCCATTACAGATAACCAGCTAACATATGACCTACAAGTATTACACTGTATCAAGAAAACCCATCAAATACTTGGTCTATTGTACAGGAATAAAAAAGTTTCCAACTGTTGAGTCACTCCAGACACTTGCCCATGCTTACCTCCTTCCTAACCTTCTCTACAGTTCTCAAAATGCTAACTTACAGTCACATTTCCTCGATAAATTTGAATCTACCTGCAATAAAGCAGCGAGATTTGTACGTAACAACCCTCCAAAGTCACATCACTGTCTTGCTCCAATGGCCTTAAATTGGTTAGAATTCTCTCAGAATCTTCAGCTTTCACAACTTGCCTTTATTCATTCCATTGTTCACAATCCCTCCTCCTGCCCTAACATTTCCTACTTAATCTCTCTGTACACCCCCCCCCGTACAAGTTCTGACCAGTATTACCTAGAAATGTACAAGCCCAAAGAGCTCTTGGGGCCAAAAATTGTACAATTATTTTCCATCCCTTTCCTGGAACAAACTTCCCTTGTCACTGTTAAATAAACCAGACACATTTCTTCAAAAAAGCAACCAAAGACTACCAGAACATGTCATTGTAAATATCCTACATGAACCCTACTTCCTTTTCTGTACTCCTATCATCACTCTGTTCTTTGCATGCCTTTACTAATTCTCTTTCATTTCTTATTTGCTTCTTCGTAGCCTAGTTCTCCTTGTATTCCTGTCCACAAACCTCTCTACCACCTGACACACATATTTTCTTCCCCTATTATCTAGCTAACTCTGCTTTTATTCTCATTCCCCCTAACCTACCCATCTTCGAACCTTACATACATGTCTTATACGCATTATAGCTCCTTCCTCCCCTACGTGGCTTTCTAGTAACAGTACTCTTTCCCAGCTCCCCTCCTTTATTTTCTATTACAGTACCTTCCACAGCTCACTAATATTGTTACTACTACTTCTTGAACTTATGGATAAAAACAGTTATCGCTGTTAGACTGGGATTCTGTAAGTCTACATACAGTTTTAATGCCTTTTACTTCTGCAGCCTACCAGCCACTATGATCTGTATGTTATTCATGTTATATATTTTGCCTGCATACTGTTTTTATGTATTCTAGTATCGTATCTTACTGATGTAATTAAATTGTTTTTCTGTGGAGCTTTTCTCCCTGGGCTTCCGCTGAAAAAGGGCTTTGGCTCAGTCGAACTATCCCAGTTAACAAATGTCAAATAGAGTTCGAAATAAAGTGACACTATGACTTTCTGGACCTGGATGCTATGGCCTTGCTTATAAGTTGGGTGGCATAGAATGACTTTCTTACTACCTTGGCAACATGTTGGTTAAAGGCCATATTACTGTCTACATATGTTCACAGATCTTAACTATCGCAGATTCTTAACTATCAGCTCAACTCTTAGGAGTGTTTTACTGGTGGAATAGAATACCTTGGGTAGCAGTTTTCCTGAACTTCCAGCAGAGAACTGAAACAATGGGAAATTATTATTGAGAGAAAAACAAATATGGATTAATTTTGGTAGTTATATGAGAGGGAAGCAGCAGGTTACAACAGAGTGGAAAAAGAAGGGGTAGAAGTGAGGGAGGAGTTAAGTAAGCTGTCCTCTGGTGCAGGTGATGGGGTAGGAGTTAGATGATGTGCCCACTGGTGCAGGTGAGGGGGGGAAATTGCATAATGTCTCCAGCACAGGTGAGGGGGGGGGATTATGTAATGTATCCAGCGGAAACACACTTGCAATAAAGTTGTGCTCTAAGAGAGGAGATTTCTTAGGTGAGAGGGGAGGGACTGCCAGAGTTTGGGTGCAAGAATGCAAAAGGAGAGTTCAGTACAGTTTGGTTTGAGGGTCTGGAGGGAGAGTTGTTCAATCAGGAGAAGTTGTGGTGGTTGTAGAGGATGGTTTTATTATGAAGTTTGGCAGGAAGGCACCTGGTTGAAATGAAGAGACCCCCAGGATTAGCTTAACTCTGTTGGTGACTAGGTGTCATCTGGCTTTGCAGAGGATGGTGCAGTGGTATTCATGAGGGGAGGAGTTGGAAATTAACATGCAGAATTTTTCAATGGACTGTACACTGGATTTTTTTTTTAAGTGCCTGGGGTATGATGGGGAGGCCATATTTGAGTTGAGCCATTAAGAATCCTTTACATATTACAGCTCTAGATGGTCTGCAGACAGAGGGAGACACCTTCAAGGGCTAGAATTAAAAGAGAACTAATATTTTCCTAGTGTTTTCGATGTAGTTATAAGGAAGTTAACTGACTGGTCCAGACATAAGCTACATGTTTAATGTATGTGATTTTTTTTCTATTGGGGTACCATTAAGATCTGCAATGTTGAGATTTTTGGAAGTTTTTTCAGCTTTTGTGAGTTTCCAAATAATCATACTTTTTATTTTGGAGGGGTTTAGGAGTAGCTTATGGTTTATATCTTGAGAGATGATAATCTGCATTAAATGATTCACAGATTAGTATTAGTCTGACTGCCCTTGTAGACCATTTTAAGCCTAGACAATTACCCCATGGGAGAATCAAACCCTGCACCTCATGTCTGCAAGGTAAACACCTTAACCATTATGCCTGCCTCCCACCCCAAATCACCTCTGCCATGTTTAGAACCGGGGTGCCTGTCAATTACAACCTACTACATTAACCCACCATGCCACACAGATGATAGGAGATTAATTAGATGAATAGAAAAGGGAGCTTTGCCAATTACTTGCTTAATGGTACTTACAGGGAGGGGGCTGAGAAGGAGTGGATAGAGTGCAGAACCATAAGGGAGGGGTGTTGGGAAATGATGCCAAATATTAGACAGAAGTTGTGAATAGTGGAACAGAAAATGGACAGGCTGTGAGAGTAACCAAGAAATCCACAGGCTTTGAAAGTAAAAAAAAAAAAAAAAAAAAAAGAAAGAAAAGTAAGAAAAGAATAATACAGTGACTCAAATTAAGGCAATCTAGACTTTGAAGAGTAGGAAGAGTATGAAAATAAGGTCAAAATAGGTATAAATAGGAGGTGTACTTACGCAGAAACACAGTAAAACTGTAGGGAGCAAATTATTGAAATAGCACTACCTGCCAATCAAGTTATAAAACCATCACTTAGTATTCATCAAATTTATCAGTATATCATAACAGTGCAGATACCAAAGCATTAGCAAATAAAATTACATACATGAATCGCATACTCATTAAAGGGCACAGACTCAACAATAAATAAAAAATTTATCCAGCTACAATAATAGTAGTAGAAAGACAACATAAGAGATTTTCACTGTTCTACATATTAAGAAAGCAAAATGAAATACAACAGATCTTCACACTACTAATTCAGAAAACATTGATGCAAAACCTGTTATACTATCAACTTTCTAAGTGAATTAGTGTAATGTAACACTGTCCCTGACTTTGTGCATTTGTCTTCCCCGTTATTTTGGGATTTTTCCCCAGATCCTAAGAAAATTTTGAAAGCTATGATTGAGAACTAGTGAACCTCAAACTTTTTACCTGGTCACAGCTAGTCTAGGTGGGAGCCACTACATTTTGTAGAACTACATTTATATCAGATACAATCAACCTCTGCTGTAAAACAAAACAACCCATCTTTATCCGAATGTTATAGCCAGCCTACAAATGTTTTGAAGCCAGTCCCATCAGCTTATCAATCTCTTCAAAGGACACGACAAAGAACATTATGAACCACATCGCTGTTAAGCAATATGCCAACACCCATTTATAAAGTGACAAGCACGGCTTCACATCAGTTTTCCTCCATATGCAACATTTTCCTTGCACCCCCTCCCCCAACTGAGCATAAATGCACCTTCATATAATAATCTACATTTACAATTTTCTGTCAAAACAATCCACCTATTATCTTTCTGCCAACATATTTGACCTTTGAGCTTCCTAACTAAGAAACCGGTTGTAAGCTTGGTTAAACATATAATCAGACACTGAAAAAAAGATATTTTGACTTTCGTGTATATAATTATACTACTCTGGAGTAGGCCGGAGCATTGTCTTGCATGTACTGCTTCTAAACAGCATGTTGGGGTCTATATCACTGTTATGAAGAGGTATCCCTTAGCAGTTGTTCAGAATGGATTTCCTTTTTTTGTGGCAGTGATGTCATGTAAAGTGTTTAGCAAATCAACCTGCTTCCCAACACCCAACTCTTACCTTGCCCAGGAAACAGACCTAGTGGCTCTCACCCCAGTCTGTTAACAAATGGGTCAGTTGGAGGCATGCAGGAACAGCCACTGAGCAAAAAAACTAGTGGACAAATAACACCAGCTAGTGTTGAAGCTAATAGTCAGAAAGACATTCCCTGTGGGACACCTGGATGGGGACACATGACTGAAGTGACGTATGGCTGTTGCAATTTTCCTATGGGCAAAGACTAGCACACAGTGCCAAGCCCACTACTTCAGTAACCAAGTGAACAGGTGGAAAATAATGACCATGGCCGTCTAATGGGCATGTCAGTAAAAATAAGGCACACAATAACGCAGTGCCTTTACTATTGGTGTGTGGACCATTACCCACTTTTAAGGAACATTACCTATAACACATACTGAAGCACAAGTGTGACTGCAGCAGCATGCAGGATTTCCTCCATGCTGCAACACACTTCTATACGTGGTGGTTACATAAGCATGTATTGCACATTACTTTCCCTGCCCACATACACTTTATTGAAACTGTGAGCAACACACTGCATGCTTTTCTTTTCTGAAAAGGGAATCTGTAACAGCCATGTGTCTCTGCAGGTAAATGTCATGTCAACCATGTGTCCCCAATCAAATGTACAGCAGGAAAATGTCTAGTCTCCTAGGAGCCTAAACACCATCAGCTGTTACAGAACAGGTAACAGATTTATTTGTGAATATTTTAAAGGACTTAAAGGCATAAATGAAGACTTTTAATCTTGTGATTTTATTGATTTATAATCACAAGAGATGAAAATGTTATGACCAATCAACTGAATGAAAAAATAAATCTAATCTACTGTACATTATAAAATGAGCAATTAGAATTCTGGGATTGTCTGAATTAAGTTCTAAATTAGAAGAACTAAAACACTAAAACAATGTTAGTTTAGTAGTTTACACTACAAGCACATATTTTCTAAAGCCACTGAGCAGGTCTTTCAGATCACAAAAAGTACTGAAAGAAAGTAACCCTGTAATACCTGAACTATTAGTCAAAACAACAGATCAATACATGAGGGGTCAGGTACTGCAAGAAATTATATGCGTCATGTGGTGCAGGGCATATTGGAAATCTGTTCCTCCTATGATTATGTACAATCCAAAAGTATATAAAACCGTCTGCAGCAGACTCAAATAATACTCTGAAGTGTACGAATGTCAAGATAGTTTCCTCTCCTGATAAAAGGATTACTACTTTAGGAAAATCTATAAAGTCAAAGAAAGCAATGTATCAAATGAAAATGCCTTATTAACTGTATTCCAGAATTATTCAGAGGAGAGACGTTTTTAGAACAGGACTACATAACTGGCATTAAAAACCAGAGTGGCAAGATTTTGCAGATCTTTATACTAGAATCTGCATTGCTACAAAAAAGCAGCAATCTACATAACATATGCAAATAAGAAATAAAAGAACGTCATGTGCCTTTGCTTGTCACCGCCTCATTTTACAGGCTTAATTGTAATAGTAAGCTTTTAACATTCTTTTCTTCTATGCACTAACAATTTTGTCATTAAAGTCTAAGCCGTGATACAAGATCGACTCATGTTCCAAAGTCAGCTTTATCTTAGAGGATTATCCCATTCTCTGCTAATGGCCATTTTGTAACAGCAGGTAGATGGAAGCTTCAACAATTAATGTAGCTTCCAGACACTCAGCTGTGTTTGAAGCAGATACATTTCAGATAATCTGTTTCTATTCTACAGTCTGGAACTCCCCAATCACCATTTACATAGGAAAAATGGGGAAATCATGGCCAATGCTGTTTCCATTTGTACAGTGGCAATGTTTCAAAGTGTTTGGGCTATTCTTTTTCCATCTCTACAGTTGTGAAAAAAGTGAATTAGTACATACAAGAAAGTGGGCAGGACTTTGTCTCCTTCAAAGGGGTATATAAACAGTTAGTTGAATGCTATTTTATACAATGCAGAATCTGAAATGGCACTGACACAAATAGTACTTTTTGAGGGAACAAAACCCCTACAGCTTACATGCAGGGAGCTTTGTCCTTTTGACTCCTTGACTTCAGATTTGATTTTAACAACTAAATGCCCCTTGGAAAAGTAGGATTTCACCATACAGCAAAACTGCCATTCACACACTATTCCTACTTTCAAACAGCTGGCCTTCAAACCAGTATCCTGTTCTTTGCAAGGGTACTAACATTCAGAAAGAAAGGTAAACATGAGGTAAAAATCATACCACTACACTAAAAGGAATTAAAATGGATAAGTGGGAGATGATGAAACTGTATTCCACTGCATAAAGGGTAGAAGGTACATTAAACAAGAGTATTACAGGGATTCTCCAGACAAGAGTAATGAAACAAACTAAAAAATGGAAAGAAAATGCAAGATATTCATATGAAGGAAAAGATGTGAATCATGTACAATCAGCAAAATAACT
The DNA here is from genome assembly GCF_019279795.1 of Protopterus annectens. Lineage (NCBI taxonomy): Eukaryota > Metazoa > Chordata > Ceratodontiformes > Protopteridae > Protopterus > Protopterus annectens. The sequence goes on from NC_056741.1 coordinate 1,896,323,677, forward strand.
TACAGACTAAACTAAAAAGGCAAATATCAGGTGATGCTTATCTATCAGAACATCCTTTGTTCTGTAGTAATTTCAGCATGTTATGACAAACTCACATCCTTTACATGAAAACAGAACTGGTTTTTACTAGACATGCAGTCCGGGAGATCAGTGAGAAACCTAGCTAATTTTCACAAAGCACTACCTAGTTAATCAACTTGCTCAAGGTCACGCAGTTTGTAAATGAAGGCAGAGAGAATCAAACCGTATACTATAGGAAGCAACTTGTTAAACAGCTCAGTGCAAGGTAGATTTTGCTTTAAGTGGGTAATACAAGGTCATCCTTACATGGAAGTAATGTGGCTCATGTACATGTTTTACTTGGAAACCAATTACTGCTTAAAGCAAAAAAAAAAAAACATTGCATTACACAAATGAGGCACTTTTCTCCCAGTGTCACAAACACTGAAAACTTGATGCGAATAGAAAGAAAACGGTACTAATTCTCTTGTCCGTTTGGTTTTAATAAAATGTCAGTCTTGGTGCTAAAAGCCAGATACTAATCTATCTCAACTAATGTGCAGAAGGAACAGGCCCCGCATACCATACACTGTTCAAGAAAAAAAATGTACACTGTTTAAATCTGTAGGCATGAACCTTGGCTCATAGTCAAACTGTCTGAACTCAACCTAAAACTATTACTTATTAAACCTGTGACATTTAACACCCATAAATCTTTAACAGCTCTGTCAGACTTGCATCCAAAGTTCCAACCCTTATAATAAAATGAAAAAAAGCTTAATCAAAATTAAGAAAAACAAAGCTTGCAACATTAAACTGTAAATGCTAAACTAAAACAATGCATGGACAATGAGTAGGTGAAGCCAACACAATTCTAAACAAATCACTTTGCATTCAATAGTGTACAGTTCTTTAAGATGCTCACCATAACAAATGAGTTTCAAACTATGATCTTGTAGTAGCGACAAAGCACAGTTGTGTACACTTACCATAAATGTAGATGTTAGAGTGTATTCACTGTTGCAGTCATCACCTGTGGGTTATCCCTGCTGTGGAAGCCCACGGCCAGCCTGAATACCAGAGTCAATGTTTTTCTGCATCAGCTGCTGTCGCTTGTAGACTGACGTCAGGTCGTCAGTGCTATAAAGCAAGGCAGCCGACGTCATTACATCAGTTTTTCTTCCCCTAACCAGTCAGAAGCCCGAGGAAATATGCAAAGTGGTCCTGGTGGTTAAAACCCACCCTAAGAAGCTTATGTCTCCTTAAGGAAGGTTGATATAAGGGGGAAGGAGTGAAGGAAACCAGGACTGCAACAGTGAATACACTCCAACATCTACATCTATGGTAAGTGTACACAACTGTACTGTGTTCTTCGTGTTTCACTGTTGCAGTCATCACCTATGGGAGGACTTCCAAAGCTGAGAAGAGGGGTGGAAGGATTAGTTAGAGACCTAGGCGTGGGTAAGCAAGTCCTGCAGAACTGCAGAGGCAAACCCTGCCCTAGCTTTAGAAAAAAGAAGAAGGTGGTAATGCTTTGTAAAGGTATGGACCGAGGTCCAGGTGGCAGCTTCCAAGATGTCCCTAGTGAGAACTTCTCTGAGGAATGCTGTGGAAGTGGAGGCTGCCCTATTGGAATGGGTACGAACAGACTTAGGGGATGGTTTCCCATGTAATCTGTAGCAGAAATGGATACAGTGCGATATCCATTTGGAAATGGGCTTCCCCTTTGCCCCTGAGGCAAAGCTGACAAGAAGTTGGTCTGTTTTCCTGAAGGGTTTAGTATGGTCCAGGTAGTATTGGTGCTGTCTGTGCACGTCTAGTGAGTGCAGAATTGTTTCCCCCCTTTTCTTTTGAGGGTTAGGGAAGGTGGCGAGCAGATGAATGGCTTGGTTGAGAGTCACATTAGATGCCACCTTGGGCGTAAAGGAGGGGTTAGTCCGAAGAGAGATCCTGTCTGCATGTAAAATGATGAAAGGCTCAATGGCCATCAGTGCCTGAAGTTCTGAAACCCTCCTGGCTGAGGTGATAGCTAGTAAGAAAACAGTCTTCCAGAAGAGGTATTTCAGTTCTGCTGAAGCAGCAGGTTCGAAGGATGGTACGGTGTTTCCAAAACATAATTCAGGGTCCCAGGCTGGTGTGGGTGGCCTTCTGGGAGGTCTGATATTAGAATTCCCTCTGAGGAATTGTTTACTCAAAGGATGTGAGAACAGGGGCTGGTCTACATCAAAATGAGCTGAAATGGCTGAGGTGTGAATTTTAACAGAAGAGAAGGCGTGGCCACTATTGAGTAATGCCACTAGACAGTCCAGGATAAGAGGGACAGAAGGTTGTGAGGAACTGGCCCCCTCTAGACTGGCTTCAGGAGCAGAATCTTTTCCATTTCCCTGCATAAAATTTTCTTGTGCTGGGTCTTCTGGCCTCTGTGATAATGTCTAGGACCCGTTTGCTTAACAGGGGCCCCTTGTATTAGCCATGCTGACACTTTTGAGAGTCTGCAAGTCTGGGTGCTGCCACCCAGCTTGAGTCAAGCGGTCTGGGACGTAGGCATCTTTTAGGTTTAGGGTCACTAATCAGGCATTTTTTGTCAACATAGGCAGCAGCTGCTGCAAAGTTAGCATTTTGAATTTGGGGACTACCAGAGAAGTGTTCAGAATGGATAGATCCAGGATGGGGGCGCCAAGTGCCCTTCCTTTCTGGGAACAAGGAATAGCCTGGAATAAAAACTTTTTCCTGTTTGATCTGTGAAAACAGGTTCTGCTGCCACCTGGGATAGGAGAGTTTGGACTTGTTTTAATGCCTCTGTCCACTGATTTGGAGGCAAGCCTGGGTACACTCTGGAAATTGGGAGTTCGTTGAAAGTGAATTTGTATCCCTGAAAAATGATCCTCAAGACCCATTGGTCCTTTGTTACAGACAGACCATTTTCTTTGGAGAGGGACAGCTTTTGGTGGGCGAAAGGAAGGCAGAGGAGGGAGTGGGAGTCATTGAGAACATAGGTCAAAAGGCCCAAAAATGGCATGGAATATTGTTTAGCACAAGATGATGGAGCTAGTGAGTAAGTACTGTCCTGTCTGGCAATTTATACAGGTTTGTAGATGACAGATAGGAATACAGGCAACAAGCAGACTTCTCAGCATTTATGGCAGAGGTTTAACAACCACTTGTGGATGGCAGGAGCCATGTAACCACGGTTTGTACATATAGCTAAATGGAAGGGGAAGGAAAGTTCTCTGCTTCTGCATCTTGAAGATCCACTGTTATGCTACCTTCCATAAAAAAGTACTTTCTAGATCTTATTGTAACTAGAAATTATTTGTCAATGTCACTAGCAGTAACAAACACCATTATAAACCAAAACAGACTGTCTAAATCTGGACACAGTGTCCTCACTGTAATTCATACAGAGCAAATGAACCCAAGACTGCATAACTGTGATATACATCATGAAGCCAAAGTAATATCAGGCTAAATAATAGTTAAATATGTAATGTATTTTTTTCTTCTTCCTGCATCATCTGCAATCCATGTGCTGTTGTCATAGCTTAGGAATCTTTGACTTTTGTTTTATATTAAAAACAAGGAATGTTTTTTGAAGTGTGTTGGATCCCAAGACTTGCTGTCTTCTGTGAATTAAAAATTTTCTTCTTAGATGTAATTGCTGTAATCTTTAATGGACTTAATGAAATGCAAATCACTAAGCTAAACTGGGGTGAACTCAAGGAGAGGAAGCAGAACTGGATGTGTACTAGCAATTTCTAATGTTGCTATGACAAGTAAAAAAATGGTTGAACTACTTGTTTTCTCCAGGCAAGCAACAGGAGGATGATTAAACGTGATGAACCATTGGGGATTACGGAAAAACATTGGATTATAACTATGGACTAAGCCAGATCATAAGAGTTTATGCAGTCTTGCTTGTGCAGACCCACATGCGAGTACTAGTTATTAATTTAGCCAATTTATGAATGTTCAGGACAATATTTCTGTCTTTAAGAGGTAACCAGGGAAATTGGGTGCCTGGAGCTTATGTATTTTTCTGTAAGCATACAGTCTATGTGCATACTTCTCATCTGTACAGATTTTCACAGAATGCACAGATTTTTGCCTCATATATTTGGTCTGTTACTCATAAAATTGTGGTTGTCTAGCAAATCATTACCAAATCTTTGAGGAATGAAGTCAGAAAATAATGAAAAACATTTGAAATTCAGACTTCATACCTTTCAGAAAAGTACAGTTTTGTACCTACCATAAATGTAGATGTCCGAGAGGTATGCATGCATCTGCAGTCCTAACATATGGGTTGTCCTGCCTCAGGCAGCCCCTCGGTCAGCCGGATTCCAAAGTCTGGGTCTGGCCTCGGCTGATGTCACACTTCACCCGACGTCATAGCTGCTGTGTATTGGGTATAAAGGCATCAGCCGACACCATTTTCCTCAGTGTTTCTTGCCCCAGATGCCAGGTGCCCTCTAGGAAGGCCAAATTTGGATAAATGCAAATGATTCCAAACAGTAGAGAGCAACAAATATAAGCATGCATATACATATATACAAACAAATACACCATAATAGATTCCCCCAGCTAGCTACAAGATGGGCAAATACCCTAGGAGTACCACAGAGGGGAAGGAGGGCGGGTAATCCTGACTGCAGATGCATACCTTTTGGACATCTACATTTATGGTAGGTACAAAACTGTACTATGTCCTTCAAGGATGCATCTGCAGTCCTAACATATGGGTAGAATACCATAGCCAAACTGGGGGAGGAGGCACTAAGATAATGATGGTGTAGTTAAGATCCCTTGCAAAACAGCAGTTGCAAAACCTGCTTGGGATCTGGAGTATAAAGGAAGATTATAATGCTTGGCAAATGTATGCACGGAGCTCCAAGTAGCAGCTTCTAAAATGTCTTTGGTAGCCACTCCTCGTAGGAAAGCTGTAGTAGTGGCTGTAGCCCTTGTGGAGTGAGGTCTGATGTTTTCTGGAGTTGCCTTTCCATGAAAAGAGTAACAAAATCTAATGCAATTTCCTATCCATTTTGAGATTGTCTGTTTTGAAATTGCTTTTCCTTCCATTCCTGTTGCATATGCTACCAGAAGCTGGTCAGTTTTTTCTGTTGGTCTTAGTTCTGTCCAGATAGTAGCGTAATTGTCTGTGCACATCCAAGGTATGCAGTAGTCTTTCCCCCCTGTTCTGTGGGTTGGGGAAGAATGTTGGTAGGTGGATTGCTTGGTTCAATGATACTCTGGAGACCACTTTTGGCATAAAAGTAGGGTTAGTTCTCAAGGACACTATCCTGATGGAAGATAAGGAATGGCTGTACTGCCATTAATGCCTGTAATTCAGAAACCCTTCTTGCTGAAGTGATTGCAAGCAGGAAAGCAGTTTTCCAAGATAAGAACTGTAATTCTGCTGTTGCTGCTGGTTCAAAAGGGGGAAGTGTTAACTTTTCCAGCACAAAGTTAAGGTCCCATGTAGGCAAAGGTGGCTTCCTTGGAGGCTTTACATTTTTAATTCCTCTCAGAAACTGCCTGAGTAGAGGATGAGAGAAGACTGGAGGATCCATGTTGTATTCTGCTGAAATTGCTGATGCATGAATCTTAATGGAGGAGTAAGACAGGCCATTGTGGAAAAGTTCTGCTAAGTATTCCAGGATGTTAGCTATGTTTGCTAATGATGCATTTTCTCCTTTTGCTGCACTCCAAATGAGGTATCTTTTCCATTTGGCTGAATAAGTCTTCCTTGTGGAGGGTCTGCGAGCCTCCAGGATAATGTCTTTAACCCTCTGAGATAAATCTGGGTTATTTTGTTTTACGTAATATTCCAAGCAGCTAGCTGTAGTGTTTTCAAGTTTGGATGTAGGATCTTGTAGTTGTTCTGTGTTAGAAGTAAAGGACATAGAGGTAGAGGCCATGCGTGTGTCCGAGACATACTCCTCAGTAGCGGGTACCAATGCTGCCTCGGCCAGTCTGGAGCTATCAGGATTATTCTTGGGTGATCTTCTTTGATCTTCAGTAGCACTTTGTGCATCAAAGGAAGAGGTGGGAATGCATATGCTGTCAGGTTTTCCTAACTGAAGGATAGGGAGTCCACCTTCCAAGCAAGTGGGTGGTATGTCCTTGTGCAGAATTTCCTCAATTGGTGGTTGTGTGGGGATGCGAACAGGTCTATTTCTGGTAGGCCCCATTTCTTTGTAATGGTTTTGAAGATGTCTGGATGCAGCATCCATTCGTGGGCATCCGTGGTAGTTCTGCTTAAGGTATCTGCTAGTGAATTTTCTTTTCCTGGCACAAATTTGGCCTGGAGTTGAATGTTGAGGTTCAGGGCCACATTCCACAGGTCCATTGCCATCCGGCATAGAGGATATGAGTGTGTACCTCCCTGTTTGTTGATATACCACATGACTGTGGTGTTGTCCGTCCTTATCAGCAAGTGACCCTGTTGAAGAAAAGGTCTGAATGTCTGGATTGCCTGTTTCACTGCCAGCATCTCTTTTTGATTTATGTGTAGATTCAGCTGGTCTTGTGTCCATAGGCCTTGTATACACTTGTCCACCATGTGTGCCCCCCAGCCTAGGTCTGAGGCGTCCGTGGTGATAGTCTGGCTTGGTTGAGGTTTGTGGAAAGGCAGTCCTCTGTTTAACTGACAGGCCTGAGCCCACCACAGGAATTCTTGTTTCAGGCATGGAATTATTGGAATCTGGGCTTCTAGACTGTGCTTGTGTTGAGACTATACATTCCTTAGGTACCATTGCAACTTTCTCATATGCAGCCTGGCATGCGGAATCAATATTATGCAGGATGCCATGTAACCCAGGGCTTGCAGGACTTTCCTTGCTGTAAGCTGGATCTGTGTTGTTAATGCCATGAAATAGAGTGGTAGTTGCTTTTGTTTTTCTGCTGTGAGAAATGCCATCTGATTTGATGTGTCCAGTTCTGCACCCAAGAATGTTATCTTTTGGGATGGTACCAGCCTTGACTTTTTCATGTTGACTGTGTATCCCAGGTTTTGCAGCAGTTGTATAACCTTTTCCAAATATTTTGTTAATTTGGTTTTGTTGTCCGCTTGTATTAGGCAGTCGTCCAGGTATGGATAAATCTGAATTCCCTGAAGCCTGCAATGAGCAATTACTGATGCCAGGCATTTCGTGAATACTCTGGGCACAGTAGATAAGCCAAAGGGCAATGCTGAGAATTGATAATGCTCTGATCCTGCAAGAAATCTGAGGTATCTTCTGCAATCTGGTCGTATGGGGACGTGCAGGTATGCCTCCTTGAGATCTAGAGTCACCAGCCAAGACTCCTTGCCCAGCATGGGAAGAAGTTGCTGTAGGGTCAGCATTTTGAATTTTGGAACAATGAGATATGTGTTCAGAGCGGACAGGTCGAGAATAGGCCTCCATTGATTTTCTTTCCTTGGTACCAAGAAAAGTCTGGAGTAAAATCCTTGCCCTTGTTCCATAGGTGGTACCTTTTCTATAGCTCTCATCCTTAGTAGTTGGTTGATTTGTCCTAGAGCGTTTGTCTTTTGGTTTGGTGGTAGGTTTGGCATTCCTCTCTTTTTTGGTAGAGTGTGGAAGTGAAACCTGTAGCCTTTGTCTATTGTCTGCAAAATCCATTTGTCTCCTGTAATGTAATGCCAGTTTACGGAAAATAAGGCTAGCTTTCCACCCAAGGGTGCTTCCAGTTGTTCCCTGGTAGGCGGTATCAGAGCCAAGTCATTGTGTCTGTCCTGTGGAAGTGGTCGTAGCTAAATCTGTGGCAGTACTTCTCTGGTTGTTAGGCTGCCACTGACGTCCCCTGTAGGCACCTCTGGATTGATCTGCCTCTTGGGCGCCTATTTCTGCCTCTCTGTGCTCTGGAGGTGTCTGGAAAGAACCAATTCTTCGAAGGCCAATTTCTACTAAACCTCGGAGGCTGAACCTGTAAGAAATCCTTGACTGTTTGGACAGATTTTGCTTTTTCTTCCACCTTCTTTAGCACTTGCTGTGCAGGGGAGCCAAACAAACTTTGTTTCTCCATAGGAGCATCTAGGAGCTTTGACTTAACATGGTCTGGTAAGGATTGCTCTTTTAACCAGGCATGCCTTCTAATCACTGTTCCAGTCATAGCTGATCTAAAGGAAGCCTCCAGTGCATCATAGCCGCATTTTAAGGAATGATTACTGACCTGCTGAGTGTTCTGTACCAAATCCTGAAGGGACTTACGGTCTATAGGTTCAGGAGAGGACAGTTTTTTATTTAGCTGGTCTAACAAAAATTCCTGATACTGAATCATGTGGAATTGACAGTTTAAGGCCCTGGCCGAAAGAGTAGCAGAAGTATAAACTTTTTTACCCCATCTCTCTAATGCTCTAGATTCTCTTTCAGAGGGGAGGGGGTTTTTGGCAGAGGCAGCTGCTACAGCTTTGGGGCCCTGTGAAATGGTTTCAGGATCTGCAATAGGAGCCTTATACAAGTGAAAGTGTGTGTCCGGGACCCTGTAATATGTCGGGCTTGGCAGGGGCCGGAGGAAGAGAGTCAGGGGCAGTACAGGCATCATTATATGCATCAATAACTGTTAGTACTGGAGGAATGGCTAAAGGCCTATGCTGTGGTAAATGTAAAAAAGTCCTTAGCCTTTTCCTTGTATCTGAAAAATCCTGGCCCTGCCATTGAAAATGCTCTCTCATAGCATGCAAGGTTTCCCCGAAAGAAAATTCTTCAGGAGGAGAGGCAGAATGAATGGAGTCTTCTGCATCAGAATCCTCATAAGGAGAATATGGGCCTTCTGGAGGATCTGAGTTTTCTGAATCATCCGAGGAATAGTCTGTAGAAACAGGATCCGGGGGCTCAGTTCTAGGCCTCTTCTCTGGAGGGGGTTGAGAGGCCCTGTCTGGGTGAGGTTGGGATCCCCTGATCAAAGAAATGAGATCCTCAGCCAGGCTGAGCATTTGGGAACTAGAGGTAGGCCTGTGTGAGGGGGTTTTAGCAGGCAAGGCCTTAGAAGATTTAGCTGCTTTAGCCCTAGTAAAAGCCTTGATAGACATAGATGCAGGGGGCCTAGCAGCTCCACGTGCAGGAGTAGATATGTCTAAAGGAATAGTATCCGATAAGTCCTGGGTGCCTGCTACAGCAGGGGAAATTTCAGTTGCAGATTCAGCCATGCTCTGTGAGGCCTCGGCTATCGGAGGCAAGCTTTCGACCGAAGGAAGAACCGAGGACTCGGTTTCAGCCGAAACCGAGACACTCGCGGTTGGCTTAACCGTGGTTTCAGCCGAAACCGCGGACCGCGAGTGTCGGTCTTTTTCCTTACGCTTTTTAGCTAATTGTGAAGTCGGAGTCTCCGACGGCATTTTGTAACCAAAAGCGGGACCAAAAAACTCCTCTGCAAACTCCGACCGACGTCTAAGAGTCCTTCGGTTGAAGGAAGCACAGGCTAGACAAGCTGATACGTCGTGGTCTGGGCCTAAGCAAGGAAGGCAGTAAGAGTGGAAATCCTTATGAGGTATTTGTTTCCCACAAGTTAAACAATTATTTACTTTTTCTGACATTGGCTGAGGCAAGAAAGAGTCCCCAACGGGGTACTTAGCTTTTTAGAAGTCTTCGGTAGTAGAAATCTCTGGATCTGACCGACCGGCACTTGCGAACAGCTTCTGCTTCGGGCACCACGCGGCAAGAAAGACCGAGGAAAATGGCGTCGGCTGATGCCTTTATACCCAATACACAGAAGCTATGACGTCGGGTGAAGTGCGACATCAGCCGAGGCCAGACCCAGACCCAGACTTTGGAATCCGGCCGACCGAGGGGCTGCCTGAGGCAGGACAACCCATATGTTAGGACTGCAGATGCATCCTTGAAGGACATCTGGATGGTAATATAAAGCCTGTTATTCTATTGATTTTCTAAGTTTGTAAGAACAGTATTTAAAAAGGGTCCCTATATTTGGGCCCTTGTCCCTCTGTTTTATATATATATATATATATATATATATATATATATATATATATATATATATATATATACACACACACACACACACACTTACAGAAAACTATGCATATAAAGGGTAAATTAACTTTTAAGCTCTTGTGGTAGACATCCATTATTTACTACACACACACACACACACACACACACACACACACACACACACACGTATTTCTCTGTAAAGAGTGTAATCCTTAAGCATATTGTTGGTTAACACATTGTGGGACACAAGTCTTCCATTAGAGAACTTAAGGTTACAAACAAAATGATATCAGCTGGTATGGTCATATTTGATTTGATGAAGAGAAGCCAGGTAATTGGGGGTCTGTGGCCCTAACCCAGAGCAGTGGCAGTACTACCTTTCCAGGGGAATTCCTTGAGAAATTGGAGAATTTTACCAGCTATCCCTGCAAAGTGTGTACGTGTGTGTGTGTGCGCTCAAGACGATTACCATGGACAAATGGGCACAACAAGACACTGTTTCACAGTCGAAGTGGTGATTAAAAAAGAAAACACAGATTGCAATTAACCATTAATTGCAAAATGGCTAGCTAGAGTAAAAGAAAGGAACACGATGGTCTTGAACAGTACAGAGAATGACCTGTACTACAATACACTGTCCTGCTCCCAAAGAGATTGCTTCCACTTCACTTATAAGTGAGTTGTGTGAAAGGCTTCGGAGCTTCCTTATGAACCTAAAATCACTGACCCAGAGAAGGCACCCTATACAAATAAAAGACCCATGTGGTTGGTTGCTTAAAGGGATCTAGCCTTTACAACTGATGCCCACAGCTCTCTTTCCATATATGCATGCATTCATAAAGGTCTACATCTTCAGAGGTTTATTTTTGTATTTTCCAACACAGTCTAGCAAATCAAAACTCCAATATTACTTATTAGCTCTAAGACTAATTCTGGTGATCCATGATCACAAAATCACAATCTGCTTATTACCAGAGTTATAACTGGTTATATGTAGTGGTGACCATCATTATATAAAACTATTAGATAAAATAAAAATAAGTTATGTTTATATGACTTGAAGATATATACCACACCACCTACCACACACAAAGTACTTCTCAGATTAGAGGGAAGTACTCGGACAACACAACCTCAGATTTTTTATGTATTCCTTAACATTTATACTCGCTCTTCTGCTGTTTATGCAATTGTAAATTACAGTCTCTTGATCTTCAAAATCGAACCCATGCTAAATGCATATATCAAATAGAAAGCTATCTTGAATGAACAGGAAAACGGTTGATGAAAGCAACCTCACAAAACAGTTTTAGGATGTTAAATCACTTGTTTAAATTAGCAAAGAACATGGAAATATTTAGTATGTGGTATAACAGTATAAAAACTGCATAAGTTCCATAGATAGCATAATGCCGCAGTCTTCTGATGGCTACAGCCTCCCTTTTTTCATTCTGTTCCTAATGTCATCATTGCATCAGCAAGGGTCTCTCAACACACCTGGCTACAGCTACAAGCAACATTCCTAATGAAGCAGCAAACAACCACCTAAGAAGTAACTCTTCTCAAATTGCCTCCTAATACATTTCAGCACTAGTGCTATGTATTACATTTAATAAAAACTGCCATCTCTCTACCAGAGGACTTGTTGAATCTCCTAGATGTGACACAAAACATCCAAAATGCCACTAACAAAAAAAAAAAAACACAGCAGGGAAGACCCAACAGTACATATCTTTCAAATTTATGAAAAAGCTGGTAAATAAATGACACACACAAAGCATAAACAAAATTAGCCAAATGAACCTCTAAAACATAAAAGAATAAAGGTCTGTACCTTAAGATAAAACAATCTGCTGCAATGTGCCCCCCATAAACATGCCCACATTTGAGGTAAACAGAAATATGCTATTAAACTACTGTTTGTCACCAACAATAAGGACATTGGCATCTTCATTTAGTTTGTCTTCAAAAACCAAGCTTTCTAGAAGTTCCCATTTTCTATGCAAAATAATCCTGGACAATATCACCATTACTTAGAAAATAAGGCACGTGCTACCAGTTAACAGCTCTTCATCTACAACAACAGCTCTAAAAGTTTCCCAGAGTGGTCCATTACTTCTCCGTACCATAAAGCTTTATCGGTGAAACTATTACTATACATTCCATTTTAACATTTATCATACAGGAAAACTAATGGTGCACACATGGGTAAAACTCTAATTTTATGCTGTATGCAGCAGACAGCCTAGTCAGACCTTCAGTTATTAAAAACTTAACAAGTCAGTATTAAAATATACTGATAATGGGCTGGCAACAAATCCAAAGACATTAATAACTTCAATTTGGCAAAGCTTGCACTCTAGCATATCCAAAGGAATTGTTCTGAACATTTGCCAAGCCACCTTGTTTATATTTCAGCACATTATTAAATCCTGCCATTAGAACATCCATTCATCTGCTGACCTTCTCTGGGCTGGTAAAAATTAATATATATGACCAGTAGATGGCCCAAGCAAGACAATGTGCATGCATGGGATGCCCCTCACCCAAACAACTGCGTTCTGCTAGACTCTTAACAGCTTTTGCAGCTATGTAACTGTACAGGACAAGTGCAAAACAATCTAATCTCAGGTCCTTCTATTAAAATCATTGCAAACTTAATAAGAGTAAAATCTGTCCCTATTCAACATGTGTATAACCCATTTGTTCATAGTGCTTAAAGAATCTTCCTCACAGAAAAAATGCAGTGACTTTCTGTACCCCTTCACATATCTAACTATATGGATATGTAGCAGTAGGCATGCAATTATCTTACCCGTGTATAGCTGTGCCTTTGTTCAGTACTTTAACTTTTCTTGGAATGTAGTTGAAAGGATCCATTAAGAACAATGTACCTACCTAGTTAACCAATGAAAGCAGAAATTAATAAAATGGGGTCAATAAATTGGTATGCACCCACTCCAAGGCTCATTATTATTTTCACTGCTGCAATCACCTACAGCTTCCACCAACAAGAGCAGCCACCCTCACCCCCCTTCCACGGACAATGGCTTCTTCAGCCACAGGGAAACTTCAGGGAGCATTACAGTTAGTATAGTTCAGCCAGAAACGGAGAACATTTTCCAAAACAGTGGATTTTTCTATGGTGAAGACTCTGGAACTGCAAGGGAATCCAAACTCATTTTATGTTCTGTGTTGGAGTACAACATACAAGAAGAGAAAAAAAAAAAAAAAAAACAACATTACCAGACATCTGAAACACATTTACATATAAATATGTACAAATACACATCCATTAGCATATTAAACAGCGTGAAACCTTAAGAAACACCACACATATACAGTATGTTAACTCATGGCCTCACCCTCCCAAAGGGTAAAATTTGTCTGATGGACATTCAAATCCTTTTCTTCACAGTGTGCTTCTCATTTTAAATTAACCATAGTCCTCATCTGAATTATCACAGAGTCTATGGGAACATCACAAAGTTACAGCAAACCATTCGAAGGCATGGAAACAAAAAGACAGTACAGTAAATGCCAGATTAAACTTTACAAACTTTTTAAATGTATGAGCAACTTCTCACTATGCAGAAATATGTTTACTCGGACATCCGGAAAACAATGGAATAGCCCAGACTTTTTCATGATTATTTTCTTTCAGATATCTGCATTGCTACACAGAACAGAATCCTTTATGAATCTGTGGGTAACTGCTGTATAGTTTGGTTTATGAACCTTCAGTTCCTAGATTTTTTTCAAGATTCTTCTTTGACTAACTGCATTCTTATACTCACTAAGTGATTTTCTACAGGTAGTACACACTTTCATAGCTATAGCGTATTGCTTATTCTGCAAACAAACAGGCACTGTCACTAGAGCTCATCCAAGGAAGGCCCTGGCTCCAAATTAAGTTGTTAGAGGGCTTTCCAATCTATTTATTTCACTGTTGAAATAGTGTTGAAGCTAACTAATTTCAGGGATGCAACAGCAGCTATGTCAAGCAGCATTTCACTTGAAAGCACATTTTGTTGAATTGCAATTTGCAGAAACCTGTAGAAGTCTATAATCTGATCCTAGGTGAACACTACACTAACTGCCCCAGAGGGCCATTTTAAGCTTTACCAATAACCCTAGGTAGGAATCAAACCCTGTACTTTATGTCTACTAGCTCTGTCTGTAGAGTATATAAAACACACAATATTTTTCTTTCTTATTTTGCCCATCAGACCACATTGTACACACAGAAAATGGCTACAAGCAAAGGGGAAAAAATGGAATGTTCTGTGACCTTAGTTGCTACGCTTCTCCTCTCCACAGGCTTGCTACCTACAAATGACACAACTGGTTTCATTATTCATTTCCTTTCCTTATGAACAACCATAGCAACGTGATGAAATTCAACAAACATTCACTTACTAATTTTTCAAGTGCAGCTTTTTTCTGTTTCTGCCCCAGAGTCTGCCTACTTCCCTCTATTCATCTTCACCAGTACACCAGTATAAGCATGGTTTCTTTGCAGCCCCTTTCCTCTTCAAGCTGTCCCCTTATTTCTACAAAAAATACTAAATCATACCCATCCACCTCTCTGTTCCTAATCACCAGAGTCAGTCTGTACTCAGCAACCAACTTATCACAATTTTTTCCTCAAAAACAATGCAGCTAACTGTACATTTCAATCTATTTTCTCCCTAATGTGTAGAAGTTCAGACTCTTTGTATACTTAATGGTCATTTTATCATACCACTAATCTGTACTGAATTATTCTCTCTGCCTGGAGGTGAAGAATATACCACTATCTTTATGGCAACAGTACCCTGTGAATTTGTACATCGTCCCAGTACTGTACTTTTACAGCTAAATCCATATTACACAGATTCCTTTTAAGTGCAGGATCCTGTAGCATATAGCTTAAAGAATGGTCTGATACAAAGGCTTGCAAGAAAGTTCATGGTGAAGTCATAAAATAACAGTAATGAAACAAAAAGGGCACACATGACTTTTTCCTAGCTCATTCAACTTATTTTCTATAATACACACTTTAAAATGAAGACGTTAGTACAGACAAAAGCCTGTTCTATACATTTTAATGACATTTTGCTAATGCAAATAAGCTGTATAATTTTGATGCCCCCTCATTATCATTGCATATAGCTATGCTTATTATTATTAAAGTATAATTTTCCATGAACAAAGTGAAACAGGGAAAATGAACAGCTGTGTACTTTTTCTGTCCCCTTTTCTTTGTTGTGCTGTTGTCCCCTCCAAGAAGAGACTATTCTTGCGAAGTGACAACCGTCTAGCCTTGTCTAACAAAGAATTTCTCTGTTAGCAGATCTATGATAAGTCTGTTCTAGTGGGGGGGGGGGCTACTGACAAGCTTTGAAACTAAGTTAATCTCTCTTCTGCAGTGGAGAAGCAACTGCTAATCTCTGGGTCACTACAGTTAGACAGACTAAGTTAAACAATGCTAGGCAGCAATTCAGTCCTTAACTCTGATGTCACCTTCACTCGTTTATCCAAATCTAACTCCAAGTAAATACAGTGAACATGGCCCCTACATACATCTACTATTTGGTAACAGTTGTTTTATAGGTTATTCAATGCATCTAATAAGGCAACAATGTGTTGCTTTAAAATTTAGATTAGAAAGTCTTATTCCTTTCTGCTCATTTGTTTCCTTGATTTTAAACTGCTGAACAGATACATGCAACAAGGTAATTATAGTATACTGGTAAGACCCACTTTTTTTTTTTTTTTTTTGTTATTGCGTTTAACTTGCCACTTAGCAAGACTCTCACAGGAAACCATGATGCAGGAAGTTTTAATCAGTGTGATCTTTTACTGATGAAAAAGGAAGGATGGAGGAAGGGCCCAGGACATCCCTCAAAATCCTTCTTTTCAGAAAATTCAACTACAGTGAAGTCTTCTAAAGAATAGTTATATGGCAAGCTCAATGAAGATTTCTGTTCTTTACAGTGCAGTGCTGTTTTTCCATTTGTATACAATTATGCATATTACAGAGAAGTTGAAGAAGACTATCCAAAACTCGAAAAGCACTTGTTCAAGACCCAAAAGCCCAAATAGACAACTCAGATTTTGTTCATTGGGGGGGGTTGTGCTTGCCATCCTGTACAAAGGGCTGTATACCCTAAACAATTAGTATAACAAATCCCAAGATGACCAGATGTTAAAATAAAGTTCTACAACTATGAGCGAGTTGCTAATTTGGTCTTTCCGTCTCTACTAAATGGACTTCAGTGAAGAGATCTTTGACAGACCACGCAAATACCGATATTAATTCAGTTGAGCTAATACAGCAGCTAATTTATTATTATTATTACAACAAACACATTTCAACAGTAAAACATTAAAAGCCAACAACCAGGGAAGTACCACAGGATGAGGTGCAGGGACTAGCCAGGTTTAACATTTCTGCTACTATACAAAACAGGACTGATGGATTCATCAATTCCCCGAGAGTCTCAGGACAACAAACAGGGTGAGCAGATCAGGGTCCTGAAGACCAGTTCTCCTGTACAGGAAAAGCAGCTCGTCTTCTCACAACAGAGATCCTGCCAGACTGACCAGATACAGTTTTATAGCTGTGTATCACTCAAGTAGAAAACAGCAGCTAACTGTCATATTTTTGGATTTCAGAAAGGGTGTTTGATGTTCAAACTTGAACCAGGGTGGTAAAGTTATTAAACGGTACAGAGGTCACTAAAATGGCAATAATCAGCAGGAAAACAGACGACTAGAGACGCATCAGAACTGTTAACAGAAAGAGGACTGTGGTTCCTCTCGATTATGGCATATTTGTATTAGGTGGCATATGGAGGGGAGTGATGGGAGAAAGGTCAGAGTAGTTGTGACTGATAGGGGGTGTAGAATACCCTTAAGCTGAGTTGGAGAGATGTAGGCTCTGAAGGTAATAATCTTACAGGAACTAGCCCAGTACTGGGTAAATGCTGAATAACCTGTTGTATTGTAACAAAGAGCAATAGCTTTTTTCATTAAAGCACACCATTAAAACATGGAAACAATGTGCACAGGTAAGCAGCAGAGAAGCGCAAAGCTTCCAGTTTAATATCATTTTATGGGACTAAAAGTATAGCAAACAGGGGGTACGGATACTGAATCTCAGGGCATAAACGTGCAGGAAAGAATCTCTGCTTCAGTCTGACTAGTATGACAAGCAGGGACAGCTGCTACAAGGCCTGGAAGGTTTGCAAGTTCTCTTTTTATATCAAGTAATCCGAGAAAACAGTAGCAACTTGTTACTGCTACTGTAGCAGGATAAAGATAAAGTGTGGAACTTGTATTAACATAGCTCTCATACTTGGGTGTACAGGAATGACAGCAGTTAATGTTATGTGCAACAAACCTTGTGTAATATGATATTACTGTTATAATGGAAATGGAGGATAGGCCACTGCATGTTGCAAAGCCTGTAGCATGCATAAAAGGGGGGGGGGGGGCAAAAAGAAACATAATAATGTTCCACTTATACATAGTAGGACTTTTCCATTATCAGTACAGCAATCAGGAAAATAAAGAAAATAACCTAGACCTTCACAAAACTATGGTCAAAGGCAGACAAGAAGGATATTTTAAACCTTATGTACAGTGGACACACAAGAAACTGAAGTACTCCTTGAATCCTAGCATTCCAAGGTCACCAGTTTGAATGGCATTTTCTCTGCAAACCATACATCCCTGCAAGGAACTTAGCCATGTAGCTTCTCCTTTACAGATTTAATTTACTCCCCAGTCACTGCACAACATTATGCCCATTTGAACTGGTGGTCTCTCAATGTCAGGACTCCGACAAAGTCTTTGCTGCTACATGGGACTACCCATTCATGTAAATATAATTCCTACAAATGCCACTGTGCTGCAATGACAAAGGTATATTGCAAAATGGTTACACGTACTCACTTAAAGTAAACAGGCTTGTAAATTGTAAGTAATTTTATGTAACTGAACAAAGACATTTTTAGAAAAACCACTGATGAGCAGATGTCTCCACAGCAGACATTTACCTCAGTGGCAGCCCTTACAGTTGGCTTTTAAGACACCAGTAGTTGCACAGAGGATGTTATGTATATATATTTTGCACAATGCTACTAGCCGCAGTAACTAAAAGCAGTCTTTTTAACGCTAATAAGTCCCCTCCATTTTCCCTAGGTAAGGGTTTGGTTTTACCATTTTCCCTAGGTAAGGGTTTGGTTTTACATTCTGAGACTCGCAAGTCCCATATGGTACTTACATGCCTCAGATTATTTACTTTCCCGAAAGTTACGGCAATCATAGACTTTATGTACAAGCAATGGAGGTATGGGGATTCAGCTCCCATAATGGGGAAAAGTGCAGAGGAGTAACTTAAAAAAGGAAAATAGCAATCATTAGCACTGGACGTTTCCTTATACTCTCAAACTACTTTGGTTTCATAATTCTGGGACTTGCCATTATGGGTCTCGAGCTGCACAAGGGAGCTTCTCCCTGCTTGTCCAGTAGCCTTTTCTGAAACACTTTTTGCCACCTCTGAATTCCAACTAAAACCAGGAATGCTCTCACTCTCTCAATATTCAAGATCTATTCTGCATAACTGTCTAAATAATAAACAATATTTGACATTTAATCTGGATTACTGCCAAGAACACTTTCTGTGCACTCTCTGGTATCAAGTTAAGCTTTAGTAACATATAATTTGCTAAACATTGATGCGACTGGGTAATTAAATACGCAAGTGAAAATACTTTACATAATTTGTAAAATAGTCATCCTAAACGTTTATGGAATAAATGTTTAGTTGGCAGGGTCCACAATGACAAACTAAGTGCCCCTTGCAGTCTCAGTCAGATGCACTCCACCTTAAGTAATTTAGCATGTGTATCTAAACATTTAAAGTAATGTAATATTGGATTCATTTCCCTCTGACAATTTCACTCTCACCCATTGTTTTTCTTTTCAGTCTATCATCATTCAGAATTTCATATTCCAAATCTTTCATAGTAGTTCAGATAGAAAATAGTTGTAGAGAAAAACAACATTCATTCACACATTAGTTTTCAAGTAGATTATGAGAAAAGGAAACTTCTTGGCTGCTGACTCCTGGGGAAAGTAGGTACATTGGTTAAAATAATTTTTCTAGTGCATGCAGCATTTTTGGGCATAATCTCCTGCTTTATTTTGTTGTTTAAGTAAAGCTACATCTCTGTCTGTACCCAGCTGAATGGGACAGCCCTGTTCCAGTTAGATAACAGTTTATATACAGTAGTAAACCTCTTAAAACCTGACAAACTTTCCGTCAGTGTCAGTCCCATCATTCCGATGCATAACCATCCAAAAAATTGGTGGTAAGCTAAAGCCAACACAAATTTACAGCTTCACTGCTTCATCACAACATAGACTAGTGTGCATTTCATTTTCAACACCAGCATATGGACTGCAACAATGTAAAATTGGACTCCCAAGTCTGATTAACTTTGTTAATGTAAACTTTATAGAACTGCTTTCAGTGATGTAAAAAAAAACACCACTATGTTCACTGGATGTAATTTTTAGCATCTTGGTCAGTATAACAGCTGCCTGGCTATAAAAAGTGTTGACAGTATACTTGGTAGCAGCATGCATTTGTCATGACATCTTCTAGATGAAGTCAAACAACAGGGAACACCTAATAGGACACAGTCTTCTGTCAGTCACTACTAGCATTTCCTATGCTGTGTGCGCAGCACAGCTGCTTGCTAATATCTCTCTGCATAAGACTTCATTAGCCTGTGATTCCTAGCCTAACAATTCTATAGCCATTTGCATTAGTCTTTCTTTGCAAACTTAGAAAAAACTAATTAAAAAAAAAAAAAAAATCATCATCAGAAATAAAGGCAGTTTTTCAAGAACATTTTTATCACCTGCGCTTCTCTCCTTTACTCAAGCTTCATGTTATTACTTAATGAGAAGTATGGACACAGCACAGATATATGTGTTCTACAAGAAGCTCGAGATTGAGAGCACATTCCCAAGCACTTCTGCAGTATGGCACGGCAGCATGGACGTTTACAAGCAGTCAAAGCTACTGCCCTGAAAACAGCAATTAAATGGCACCTTAGACAGCAAGCACATTACCCAAACTGCAGTCAAAGAATATAGGTTTTTGGTTTGTAGGAGTGGTCAAAGCACCCCTCCCCCCAACTCTATACAGGAGTCTCAGACTCCTGTACCACTGCTGCTATTGTAATTGACGATGGGGTCACAGTCACAGAGATAAAAAGAGAACTGTCCATACATTCACTGCTGCAGTATTCTTAACGGATGGGATTCCCAGGTGTGGAAGCCTGAACGTCTGGCCAGTCTACCAAATACTACTCGTTGCTTTTAAAAGGTACACCGAACATCATCCAAATGCTCCTTGTGTAGCGTAGGGCATAAAGGCGATGTTCAGTCCTTCCATAAATCAGAACTTCTTTGCCTCCAGTCTGAATGTATCTTTTTACGGGTCTGTTTACCTGCATCAGTTTTCTGTCAGCTGAAATCATTTTTGTTCTCCAGGGACTACCTACGTCAGTTTGCAGACTTCTTTTGCAGTTGCAGATAAGTACCCTGTTGGCGGTTTTGTTTTTTCTTACTTTTTTGTACTTCATGAGGTTAATGCATCCAGGAAGGGTAAATGCCAGTGTAGGACACAGATTCCTCAAAGACCACCATGATGTGTCTTTTTTTGTGTCGAAGTTTCTCATGACCATATGTCTTGTTCTATTTGTCAAGCATTCGTTTAAAAAAAAAAAACCCTTCGCAGTAGACTTTCTTCCCTTTCCTTGCATCTTGAGAACCAGCATCTAAGCTTTTCGCTAAAAATAAAATGGAAGGAATCTTACGCCCTGAGGGTCAGCCATTAGGGAAAAAGAAGGTGAAAAGGTTAAGACCTGAATCTTCTGCTATCCAGGCTCTGGTGGGTGTTTCTCCTGAGGTTGTTACAAACCTGGAGGCTCACCCACCTGTGTTGTCAGAGGCCAGTGAGAGTCTGGCTGGCAGCATGTCCGAAGAGGCTTTGCAAGTGTCCACCTCGGATAGTCAGGGGGAAAAACATGGCTGATTTTTTTCTAATGGAACTAGGGGAGCTCCTCAGTTTTTGGTTGGGGAAGACGTTCTTACTACACTTCTCAACTGCTGTCCTGCTTCTGAGCCTTCTCAGCTTTCTGAAGAGTATGATGATGTTCCCTTAAAGAAAAAAATGAAACCGGTTTCTTCTGCTCCCAGGGATCCACAAAGTGAGTGGCAGGCCTTCACTCAGTGGCCATTTGCTGCTCTCCTCGGTCCTCTACTCCCCTTAAAAGGCCTAGAGAACATGATTCTTCCAAGGATGAGTTGGATTTGGATAATGAATCCCTGACTTATTGTACTTAAATTCCTTCTCCTTTGGACTATGGCTCCGAGGAGGAGGAGGAATCTATTAGTCCAGATGTTCCTTTTGAGGAAATTTCCTCTGGGGACACACTCTCTAGGATGATGGATTTTTTTTTTTTTTTTTTTTTTTTAAGTGGGATTGTGCTCAGGTCTCTTGATATGCATAAGAGGTACTACAAGTTGCTGCAGTTGGACTCCCCTAAACCTGTGGCTATTCCACCTGTTTTGGTTGTTTTGCCGGATGCTTTTTCCAATGCCTCTCATGCATCTGATTCTCTGTCCCCTGCTCCCAAGAAGCCGGACAGGTTTTATAGGGTGCCTGAGGATTGTTCTTTCCTATATAAATATATCCTGCTGCTGACCCCCCTGTCATGTCTGTAGCTTCTGATAAGCTGTCTCAACTGCTTCCTTCGCCCAAGTTAATTGCCTTCTGAGAAAGATAGCCGAACTATGGAAAGTTGGGTAAGAAGGGTTACACATCTGCAACCCTAGCTTTTAGGGCCATTAATTATCAGACCCACATATCTAAATATGCGTTGGCTCTTCTTTCTCAGGCCTGTCAACTTATTTCTGATTTTCCAGACTGAGGGTAAAACTTCTGTACTTTCATTGCTAGAGACTTCCTCTATTAAATGTGGTTATGATGCAGCAGATGCCTCTTCTATGGCTGCTGTTTTTGGTTCAGTAATAAGGAGGTATTCTTAGCTTTAATATCATCAGGCAGATGTTGAAGAAGTCTAAGCCAAGTTGATGGATGCTCCTCTGGATTCTGAACTTTTTGTTTGGGAAAGATGCTGCTGGTTTGTTTAAGTCCCTTCAGGATAAAGGTAAGGCCTTACAGGAGCTTAAACATGTTTGGTTCTCCTGTATCTAAATTTCAGAGAAACTACCCTGCTAAGCCTGCCTTTTTTCATAGGCAGGCCTGCCCTTCTGCTAAAGGTAGGAAGAGTGGCAAACGGACTCCCCCTGCTAAGGTTTCCCAGTTTTCAGGGACTCCCAAGCTTTCCTTTCCAGACAAACCAGGTATTGTATGACTCTCTGTCTCTTCCCAGCCACATTCCTCTTTCTCCTCACATCTCTCCTTCTCTTCCTGTTTGGCTTCAGATCACTCGGGATTCTTGAGTGCCATCAATTATTCATCAGGGGTGCTTTATTGTGTGGAATTCTCGTCCTTTTATGGGCATTCCTCAGCCTCCTCGGGAACAACTTCCCTTTCCCCCCAAAGGTTCTTCAAAATCCCTTGACTCAGGGTACTGTTCAAGAGGTGCTGGTGTCCCAAGGGGGGGGAAGGGTTCTATTCCAGACTGTTTCTAGTGCCCAGAAAAGAGGGCACTTGGAGACCTGTTACAGACCTCTCATATCTAAAGACATTTCAAAAAGTGCCTTCCTTTCAGATGTTGTCCCTTCAGATTCCGGTTTCTCTCTTACTCCCACAGGCTTATACGGTGTCTCTGTATCTCAAGGATGCTTATTTCCATATTCCAATCTATACCCTTTTCAGGACATTTTTGCATTTCTCTGTTGCTTTCAGGCATTTTCAGTTCTCTCCTTTGCCCTTTCTAGTGCCCCACAGGTGTTCATCAAATGCCTTGCGCCTATGATTGCTTTTTGTAAGCTTTAAGGTCCAAATTGTGTTTATTCAGGCATCCTCTCCAGAGACCCTTTTGTGAAATCTTCATTTTGCTGTTTCTCTTCTTCAGAGCCTGGGGTTCACTATACATTTCAAAAACTTTGTTCAGACTCCTTCTCAGGATCATGTTTTTCTGGGTTGCAGGATTCAGACTGTGCTGATGCTTGCAGCTGTGCCCCCTCAAACGTCCACAACTCTCATTGCTTTCTTTCAAAACTTTTCTTCCTTTGGCTTCCATTACCTCCAGGGAGTTTCTGCGAGCTCTGGGTTTCATGGCATCCATGATTCAAATGCTCCTTCTGGACAAACTTCACATGAGAAAGTTTCAGTGGTTTCTGACGTCACTGCGGCTCCAACTTGCACATCCTCTAGACTTTGTAGTTCCTTTTCTTCCTCGTCTCAAACAGGAACTTCACTGGTGAATTCGCCATTTGTCTCCGAATCCAGTGATCCCTCTTTATCCCCAGCTTCCCTCTCAGGAATTAATCACAGACACTTCAGACATGAGATGGAGACATCTGGCTACCTAAATGTACATGGGGTGTGGTCGCCTCATCAGCAGAAGGAGCACATCAATGTCAAAAAGATGAGAGGTCTTCTGCTGGCTCTTCAGGCTTTTCATCCTCTTTTCTATTCAGGACCTCTGAAAGTGTTCACAGACAATATCACAGTGATGTGGTATATCAACAAACAGGGAGGAACGAGATCTTAACTACTTTGCCAGTTGGCACTTCTGGTATGGGATCTTGCTGTCAAGTATCAAGTGACTCTTCAGGCAGTTTATATCCCTTCTGGACAGAACCTTGTGAGACGCTCTGAGCAGACCCTTAACTCAGTCCCATGAATGGATGCTTCACAGGGATATGTTTCTGGACATTATTCACCTGTGGGGTACTCCTCAAGTGGATCTTTTTGCCTCCCCTCTGAACAGACAACTTCCTCTGTTTTTTTTTGCCAGAGTCCCAAGTCCTCTGGTGTGGAAGGTGGACACCCTCTAATTTTCTTGGAAGGGGATGTTTCTTTATGCATTCCTTCCCCTTCCTCTTATTCCAAAAGTCCTGTTCAAGATTCAACAGGTTGCTCCCAAAATCTTGTTGGGGACTCCCTTTTGCCTGCAACAGTACTGGTTCCCTCTAATTCTGCATCTAACCAAGGGCAATCACCACAAGTTACCTCACAGGATGGATCTAATCACACAAGATAAGGGATCTCTCATTCATCCCCACCTGTCCATGCTTCAACTGACACTGTGGGTGATAGGATTTTGATTCACAGACACTTTTTTTATGAGGAAGTGCTGCAAGTCCTGTAGGAGGCCAGGAAACCTATTACTAGGAAATCCTACTTATCCAAATGGAAGAGGTTTTCTATTAAGTGACTCTCTCATAACCTGAACCCACTTACTGTGGATGTTCCTTTGGTTCTGTCTTGTGTGAGTTGCTCAATGCTGGTTTGGCCTATTCTTCTACTAAGGCCCACTTATCAGCTATGTCTGCTTGTCTGCCTTTATCTCCTCATTTAGCTTCTAGATTTGAGGATAAACAATTCCGTAAAGGTGTCCTTAAAAATTACACCTCTCAGGAAGCCTGCTCCTCTTCCTCCTAACTTTGTTTTAGAGAAGTTGACTCAGGCTCCTTTTGAGTTTCCTTGCTACGTTGTTCCTTGAAAAATGTTCTTTTGTTAGTTCTAACTTCTGCCAGATGGGTGTCTGAGTTGCAGGCCCTTATGGCGTGTCCTCCATTTCTGATCTTTCATGAGAACAGGGTGTCCTTGTACACTAACCCTTCTTTTATGCCCAAGGTGATTACTGCCTACTTTTTTTCCCCCCCTGTCTGCAATCTGAGAGGGTGTCACATACTTCGGCCGTGCATAGGCAACTTGGGGTTTATTTGGATAAGACTAAGCCTATTAGAAAATCTGATCAGTTCTTTCTTTTCATCATAGGTCTTTGGGACTTGCTGTATCCAAGCAAACCATTTCTTCTTGGATTTCTAAGGCCGTTTCTGTGTGTTACATTTTTCTTGGCAAGAACCTTCCTTCTTCAATTAGGGGTCATTCTACTAAAGCTGTGGCTTCATGTGATTTTTTTTCAAAGGCTTAGATACTAATTCTATCCTTGAGGCAGCTACCTGTACTTCTTTGCATACCTTTACCAAGCACTACAAGTTGGATATTTCTAGAAATAGGGCTTGTTTTGCTAGTGTCATTCGTCATGTTTTTTTAGGGGGCTCTTCTGCACCTTCCCCTCCCAAATTTCCTCTTGAGCTTTGGCACTCTCCTGTCTGTTAAAAATACTGCAGCAGTGAATGTAAGGACATAGTACAGTTGTGTAAAATCTTACCAGAAGGGTAGATGTTCTTGCCTTTACTGCTGCAGTATTTGCTCTCTCCCTCCCTCTGTCCCCCTAGTCTTTTGTCTTCCTGGATGTACAGGTTACCTCTTGGGTTTTTTTGGACTGTGTTCCTACTGGGGCATTCACTTTTGATTATGGTAGGCCTGAACGTCACCTTCATGCCCTACACTATGCAAGGAGCATCTCGGTGACGTTCGGCATACCTTTTAAAAGCAACAAGTAGGCTTTTGTAGACTGGCCAGACGTTCAGGCTTCTATGGCAGGGAATCCCATCTGTTAAGAATACTGCAGCATTGAAGGAAAGGACATTGACTGTTAGTAGTATAGTTTTGTGAAATCTTACCACGTCTCCCATGCAGGAAACTGATGTGCATGAAGTGGGCAGCACGCAACAACACAAGTATAAGCCAGCAACATTGTATAGAATATTTACCCAGAGGACAGCCTTCTGCATTAGCATACATTACCATCAGTATATGACAGTGCATCAAAATGCAAAAGCATTAAAAACAAGCTGATCAATACTTGCATTTTGTAAGCAAACATACCACCAGAGACCTACCAGTACACTCAGACCAAAATAGTAGGTGTCACAGAAAGATTTTATAAGGAAAATGTGCAGGATTAGGGATAGCATGCATTACTACAGCTGACAAGGGGACTTTAGAATCCTTAGAATAGTGAATGTGCTGAAGACTGAGCACTCCTCAGCAGAAAGAAAGGCAAGAAGATTCAACAATAAGAACATCCAGAAGATGGAAGCATTTATGTACCTTCCATCTCATAACAATTGCTTATAATGTTTTTATTTATTTACTCAATATTTGTTAACCAGGTGACAGCAAGATATGCAGGAACTACTTTTGAGCTCAATCTGGGAGTATTTAAACACAACAAAATCAATTTTAATCCAATAGAGCTGCAGAAATGTAAAATTATGCTAGTTTTTAAATTAGTCTCACCTAGGATGGGAAGGGTTTGCTGTACCTCTTTCAGAGCAGAGCAGAGGTAAAACTTGGAAGTAATAACACAGACACCAACTGACAGGTACAAACAAGCTACTATACTGCATGCATAACTTCTCTGCTCTTGCTAAAGTACCTGAAGCTACCTACCTGTTCAGACTCCTGACACTTTACTTATAACAACCATAAAAATGCTTTGGAAGACAAGAAAACCCTTAGCTAAAAAACAACGCTTTCCACTTGATAAAAAGGCTTCACTTCTGTACCTGTATACACTCTTGATAATGCAGCATCCTGTAAAATGCTATGTCATTTCTGTAACCATTTACTTATAATACCTTCTAGAAATACCTATTGCACCCTAATGTGGGGCTCATCACTGTCCTTTGTTCAACAAAATATACAGAGTTCAAGACTTAGACTTTTCTGATGGTGTGGGCCATGACAGAAAATGGTCACTGGACAGTTTATCCACCCCCTAAGAATCAATAACTTAAAAAAAAAAAATCAATAAATAAATCCAACAATGGAAGAAGAATTGCACCCACTTTAATCCAGGTGTTTGTATTATTTCTTCACCAAGGGCAACACTTCTGAAAGAATGGATACAAAATTTCATGTACATCAGTCACTGTCAATGAAATGATTACCACAAGCAGCAAAGCTATACAATCTGGATAATTTGAAACACTATTTGCATGGTGCATGAAATGTTTGCTCAGTGGAGCAAGTAAATACAGTTTTCTTGCAGTTCTTCAGTACAGTTTCAACAAAATCTTCTTGTCAACAACATTGTACTTCATACAGCAGGTCCAAAAAGGGTCAGAACATGCTGGACAGAAATGTAATAAGAGCGACACTGCCAGCCCATTCATCACTGCCATAATTTGTAAAATCTACTGCTGTCAAAAGGCATTGCGACTTCTCTGTTCCAGTCCTGAACTGACAACACAAACAGCAGGTCCCCCATGGCTCGGGTGATGCAGTGCTGACAGGTTTCAAAGCAGTGACCTGGAATTAATCAGCACACAAATACAAACGTTTGCACAAGCTGCTAAGTAGGATGCACTTCTCATTGTTTTAACATTTCCTTAACAGCCACTTAGCAAAGTACACAGCTGCAAGAAGAACAGCCTTCCTTGATGAAAGCTGGCAGGTTAGCTTCTAAGCAGAAGCAGGTTAAGAAAGTAACACGGAGATCCAGCTCCCTACTCCCATCCCAAAGTTCCATCTCCAACCAAAACTTCTGAGAACTAAAAAGATCAATTTACAATACTGTAATATCCAAAAACAAAAATGTAAAATAGCAATAAAAGGTTAAAAACACATTTTACATTTCCCTTATTTTGGAAAAAAGAGATATTAGCACTTTGTTACTTTACTTTTTAAACATGCTCCTTGCAGTTCCTAACTACCTTCAGAGATAATTACCATTTTCTTTTGTGTGTTTTGCCTTCTCTCTGATGTTTTTCTGCTATGTGTCTCTGTATTTTGTACTAATCTTTTTTTTCTTTTTTTAAGGTATATTCATTCTCTCCTTATAGTTTATATGTGGGACAGAAATTTGGCTCCTAATGTCTTGACAATCACACTCTACACACCTTCTCAACTGCCTCTTGAATGCCCAGAGACAAACTATAACCTTGCTCAAGGTTTCATTGTCTGTACTGAAAAGAAAAAGTAATGCACAATACTGTTCATAAACCAGGAGCTGAAAATGTGAAGAGATGACAAGTGATGGTTATCTCCACCCATAACTGTCAGTCAATGAATATGTACAATACCTTCAACATTCAGTCTCCTGGAAACAGAACAAAAACACACATGCACACCTCTGATACACCAGGAAGTAACAGAAAGCGGAGATACCATATCTATACAGCCCAGATAATCTGACCACAGGTGCTGTCAACACCTCCGATAGACATTAAAGAGAAGGCTCAGTGAATATCTTCATATCAACAAAAGATGCACTGAATTTCAAGAAGAGCTGCTGCAAACAAAAAGACTTGAGATGAAGGAATCGACAGAAATACTTGACTGTATGCGAGACCCCTTGCAAAACCAGTGATATGTTTACTTCCTCAGTATACAAGTTTGCATCATGCAACTTGAAACAATGAGCAGCACACTTCAAAAGGAACAATTATGTGTCCTTCTGCACCAGCTCCACTTTCACCTGAAAGTCATTCATAAAATATTTAGTCTGTCCATTTATAATACTCTGGATATCTGTGCTCCTTCAAGGGGGTAAGTATCCCAAACACATCACAGATACAATTCTTGCCTAGCATTCTGCCATGCCCATCTCTCTCTTGGAGGAGGAGGGGGGGGGGGTCTACAGCCAACAACCACACACACAAAGGCAATCAGCTATTTTACTTGACATCAGTTTACTGGTTCCAGGGAATCTATTTACAGCAGAAGCCTGGGGAGAAAAGCTCCAAAGTAAATAATTAGTGCAGAAATCATAGGCAAATGTAGAATATGAATGTCAATTATTTGAATTTATGACAGGGGGGAAAAAAAAAAAAAGACATGTTAGATAATCAAAAATTCCTTCCTGAAACCTTGTAATTAACGATTTAGAAAAAGGAAAGGAAAAGACACACCACTGAGAGAAGGATAAGAGAGACGTTGAGACCATGAAGAAGGGAACTTGGAGTTTGCAAAAAAAAGTGTAGTTGGTATGCAAAGAAAGGAGGAATTTAAGGGATACAAAGATCTGTAAGCCTTAGGTATAGTCAAATGAAAAATTACAAGTAGGAGGAAGATAATATTGTTAGAAGTATAGTGAAGATCAACAGTTGTTGAGGAGGTAGTTAACCGGGAAAAGCCGAAAAGACCAACAACAGTAATTAAAGATAATAGTATTAAAGTGGGATTACGGCAGAAACAGATCCATGCTTTGCTTAAGAATTCTTTCAAGATACTTTTAAATTAGAAGAAAGTTAGTGTTTGTTCTAATATCTGTAGGAAGACTGTTCCAGGTTTTGGCAATGAAATAAGAGTAGAGGCATTTTCCAGCATTTTTATTGGGCTTGTGTACTGATAGAAGTTGTTTGCCTTTGGATCTTGGAGATCTACTGGGAAGGTAGCTAGGGAGAACAGAAGTTAGAGCAGGGCAGGCAGTGGGCTTATAAAGTTGAGAGCTGTAAGAAAGCAAGACATTGTGGTAGCTCCGACCATCTCCGCCATTGACGTGAGGTGCGGTGGTGAGTAGAGTATGTAGAGCTTTCCTATTTTGTTATACCAGGCTTTCAAGTTTTGATAAGACGGGGATCTGGAAATTAAGGATATTAGCACCATACCAGAATGAAGGCAATAAGTACGTAGTTGCAAGAGTGATTTTGGTAGACTGGTTAAGAAAAGGCGAATGCCTCTAGTGCATACCTAGTTTCTGGTGTGTTCATTTTACATTATTTTAGATATGGAGATCAAACTTTAGGTTTTCAATCGACGATTACAACTATCAGCTTAGTGTGTGGGACTACTTCAATTAGAGTGTTAGGGAATGAATTTTAATGTTTTACCTCCTATTTGCCCTTTTGGGGAAAAAAGTAGGAGTCTTGTTTTATTAGGGTTAAGTAGCAGTTGGGAGTTATTCAGAGTACAACAGATGAAAAAGCTTCTGGGGTAATTTGCTGCAGGTCAGCTAGGGTATCCTATGAGCAGACAATAGTTGAATCATCAGCATACTTGATTAATGGGGTTTGACAGGAAGATGAACGGAGGCTGTTTGGGAAGAAGATATCAAACAGATGAGGCCCAAGGATGGAGCCTTGGGGTATCCCTGTGATGTTCGGTAGGAAAGGAGCCATGTCACCTTACCGACTGTTGTCTACCAGACAAATAGATTTTAAAACCATGCAAGGGAGAGGGATGGGAGACCAAGTGAGGAAAGTTGGTATAATAGCTTAGTGTGAAAAACCATATCAAATGTTTTAGAGAAGTCTACAAACAGTGCAGCTACAAGTTGACTGGAATCTCTGGCATAATTTATGGTATCCATGAAGGATAAGAGCAGTTGAAGTGCTGGGATTTGGTCAAAAATCATGCTGGGTTGACGACAGTAGAATGGTGTGGAGAATATAATTAATTGCATTGTGTATAGATTAATTGATAATGAGCTAATCTGACACATTTAGAAAAGACTGCAGGTCGTACACATTATGTCAACCACTCCAGGAGTGTGTACCAAACTGCATAATCCGCTGTCACATCACAGGATGCAGCATTATGTCTTGAAGAAGAAAAAAAATCAAACGAAGTTCAATACTGGTTAAAACTGTTAGCAACTGGGAAAACCAGCATATCTCAGTCTGATGCTCACTTGTTCTGATTCATATTCTAAAGAACATAAATTCAAAATTAAGGAAGGGAAACTTATCATGCACCCCAAAAATGGCTAGACAATAGACACTTGTGCATTATTCATTTGTGCAGAATAGTGCACTCACTATCATAAATTAAGACTATAACTAAGATCTCTTAGTGATCCGCTGTGACGACCCTTAACGGGAACAGCTGAAAGAAGATAATGACCAAGACCTCTTCCTTTGTAAATAAGGTGTTAAACTGCAACACCACTTCCTTTCAAATGTGTAAAGCAGGCAGGCATCACCACAAAACTTACAGACATATCCACACACTACCCCCCCCCCCTCCTCATGGGAAGAGCAGTGTGTTCAGTAAAAGTGGCAACTTGCTAATAGGCCTTTCCTGCTGCTACTGCATCTGCTCCTGCCACACCCATCCCTCCACTGTATTCCTGACCCTGCCTCCCATGTGATTATAATTAATGCCAGCAGGTACGACACACACTACTAACAACATTCCTGCCATACAAAGTTGCTTTGAACTACTAGTTACTGTTTTAATCATAAAATTATGATCCTCAGTATATATTAGTACATTTCATGGCACATCTTTCACCAAACATCTAGGCTAGAACCTGCCTCCCTCCTGTATCCATTTAAAAAGGCAACCTCCTACACTGCTGAAACATGAAAAGCCCTAAGTAAACAGCCACCGTCACAAAAAATGAATCTTTCTACAAGAATACTATACACTGCAAAACAGTATATGTAAATAATTTAGTTAAATGCATTATTAAACATTAACAAGTCTGACATGTACCATATTATTCAAAGAGTCTCACTGGAATGTTACAGAACCTCAGAAAAAATATCCAGTCTTATCTTTCCCTTGCCTCTTTAGACAGCATTCTTTTCCTGTAAGATCACTTTTATACAACACCGGCATAATTTATTCTCTTTTGATAAATTATAAATTGTGTGTTTATGTATATGTATATATGGATTCCATATGTTGTTCCATAATGTTGTTCCCATTATTAAAGGCTTGCCTAAGATACATAAGAATGTTACACCAGTACCTATGAGACCTATTGTAGCTAGTGAAAGGTGGTGTACCTACACTATCTCTTCCTTTATAGAACGACTGTTAAGACCTATAGTTAATGAAGTTCCCAATATACTTTTAGACTCATTTCAATTAATACAATTTTTGAAAGGCTTCAGGCTAGAAAAAGATGTTTCTAATTATTTATTGGTAACTATGGATGTAATAAACTTATTTACATGCATACCGAATGAGTTAGGTCTCCAAGCTATAAGAGAAACTTTACTAACACAGTCTCATTATAGTAATAACAGACAGATCTTGATCAACTACTTGCTAGAGATTGTACTTAATAACATTTTTATGTTTAAAGAGAAATATTATCTTCAGAAGTGGGGGGTTGCCATGGGCACCCCCTGTGCGAACAGTTACGCAAACCTTGTCGTTTATGAATGGGAAAGTAATTTCCTCTTCAAACACAGTCAATTTAGTAACATCAAGCTTTACAAAAGATTTGTGGATGACGTTCTTTTTATTTGGGAAGGTAGTGAAGCTGATTGTGTCCAGTTTATTAAGGCCATTGAAGTCACCAGTCCCTTTCTTAGGTTTACTGTAGAAACTTCGCGATCAGAGGTTAATTTTTTGGACCTAACTTTGAAACTTGATCTCAAAGGAACAGTTAATACCTCTTTATACAGAAAACCAACTTGGAGAAATTCCTTATTAAAATTTGAAAGTATGCATCCAAGACATACCTTCCCAGGAATCGTCACCAGTCAGTTTAATAGAATAACTAGAATTTGCTCAGATAAGGCCGAGTTGTTACTTGAAGTGGAACAGTTAGAACTGTTATTCAGGGAAAGAGGTTATAACAACAATCTCATCAGAAAATGCAAACAGCGTGTGTTAGGTGATGCAATATCAGACACTCACACTACTACTCATGGTACTCACCCAGCTTTTCATACAATTAGTATTAAAAGTGGTAGGTCCACAGAGAATGTGTCATTTATATTGAAGTATACAAGTGACGTGGTTTCTCTTAAGAACATAATTAGAAAAAACTGGAATGTGTTAGTTATGGATCCTTGTACCAAAAATATAGTTGGTGAATATCCTAGATTCAGTTACAGAAACTGCAGTAATCTTAAACAATCCTTATGTATTGAAAAACATAACTTGCAAAATTATGTTATTACACCACCCAAATGTGGGACTTATCCATGTGGCCATTGCCACATGTGTTTACACATCTCGAAGAAACAAGCTTTTGAACATCCAGAAGGTTTATATACTTTCACACCAAACAGTTATAACTGTGACAGTACTAATCTCGTATACCTTGCTACATGTGAATGCTGTCATGCATTCTACGTAGGTCTCACTAAGAGGAGACTAAGAGATAATGTACAACCATCTCTATGACATTAGAAAGAGAAATGAACAGAACGCACTAGCGAAACATATAATCGAATTTAGCTCACACTCGTTCACTTTTAAGGTTTTACAAATAGTTGCTGAAAATACTAGAGGAGGTGACAACATTAACCATTTAGCATGTGTTGAACTCAAATGGATATTTTTGTTAAAAGCACATGTTAGCCCAGGTATCAATCAATTTGTTTCCATTAAACCCATATTGAATAATAGACCTTTATGATTTTTGTCTATCAAGTTAACATTATACATAGGTATTATCTATTTATGTGTTCATGCAGATGCTGCTTTTGTTGTGGTATGTGTTGGTTTTGTCTTATTATTATGATCTGTATTGTATAGTGATAAGTTATATATACACATATAATCTGTTTAATAAATTTTAAAAGTTTTTTCATGGATTTCAATGGATTTTCATATCTGAAAGGGTTATTCATTTTACAAATGTCCAATAGTATAGAAGTTGAATTGTTTGTATACCTATTATTTTTATAGTAGTATTATTATTTATTTCCTTTTTATTCTATAAATGAACATTTTTTTATTATATAAATGAACATTTTTATATTACGTCATATTGAGGCTGTTTTTTGATAAGGGATTTTATCAGACATCTCTTATGTCTCTCAATTGAGATACTTACTATTTTGTGAAAGAAGAATAGATATATGTTTTGCCTACTCATGTAGTCATTCAGTCTGTTACCCTTTCCAACGGTTTTATATAATTTGGTGACTCCTCATTAGGTTTAAAATTCTTGTTAGTCTAGGATGTCGTATTTTAACAGCATCGCTTATTTCTTACGTTATAATGTTCTCCTATTAGGCAATCTCATTGACTATTACTACATCAGTTCTTACATTAATTTCATAACAGAGAATTATGAAACTGTTATGCATAATATGTTCACAATGCAATTTTCTTTAGCTTGTTTAGTGTTTGCATATATATATTTATCCCCTTTTTTAAAATTTTCTTAAGGTTGTTTATAGCGATATACATCGCATTGTGCTTTTGTATATTTATATGACATGCGAATTAAATATTATTGTAACAACGTGATTTAATGAATTTTTTGCACATTTGTTAGATAAAAGAAATAATTTAGAAGATGGGTTTCTATCACTGTTATTATTTTTAGCATAGTTGAGTAGTATTGGAAGGTATAAATTACGCTCTCCCTTGATGGTTTTGCTTATGAGCTTTTTAGCAATGCTCACTGCATATATTTGGTTGTTAATACACACCTTTTATATAAAATATGTTCTTCATATAAAGCAAGCTTGAACAGTGATTTTATCAGTTGCATAATGAATATTTTTACCTTGCACTCAGCGAGACTTAGGACAATACATGAACCATTTACTTTCATTTTTCACACTTTATTTGATTTTATTGTTTTATGTTGTTTCACATTGTATAAAGAGTATGAGCATTTTATATGTCTGAATACCAGGAGCACTTTAAGCTGCTTATTGTTTAATTGATCAGTTGATTGTTTGGCTGGCCCGCTAAATTTTATATATAAAAAAGTGTTCCTTT
This sequence comes from Protopterus annectens, assembly GCF_019279795.1. Classification (NCBI taxonomy): domain Eukaryota; kingdom Metazoa; phylum Chordata; order Ceratodontiformes; family Protopteridae; genus Protopterus; species Protopterus annectens. The sequence goes on from NC_056741.1 coordinate 1,896,358,327, forward strand.
CATACATAATTGAATCTGAAGAAGCGTAGTTTTACTACGCGAAAGCGCTCATTTTTTGGTTTTGTAATAAAAGACGTTTTTTATGCTACAAACGGAGGTATTTATTCGTGGTGATTCCTTCTGTATCTGATGTTATTTATATATATATATATATATGGATTCCGTTCACAAGCTCGAAGTTTCAAAACTTCGAACTGCAAATGGTCGAGACCCTAAGATCGAAGTTTTGAAACTTCAAAACGTTTTGAATGGAGATTGCAGACCAGGAAAGTGACCATTTTCCTCATTGTAGTGCAATCTCAGAGTTGGTATATTTATTTAGAAAGGGTGTTGGGGGCTAACACCCCCCCCCCACAAAAACATTAAAAAATGTTTCATTTTTATTACAATTACGAAGTTTCAAATCTTTAATCTTATGATCTCAACTATTTTCAGTTCGAAGTTTTGAGACCTCGAGCCTGTGAAGTAGATCGATATATTATATGTACATATTTACAAACACACACACACACACACACACACACACACACACACACACACACACACAAAAGTTGTTTGTGTATGCACATGTGCATGTGTCAGAAACAGAAATAAACAAGGTAACCATATGAAATTTTGGAGTCCTAAAATATGAAGACTGAATGGTCGAAAGACTGGACTTACATATACCAAGTCTGAGATGCCATTTTTTGGAATATTTCCTTTTCTCTGAGGTATGGCGATCTTAGAGTTGGTATATATAATTTCGGGGGTGTGGAGAGCTTGCACCCCACATGGGGGTGCAGGGGGATACCTGTCAAAGCATACAATATAAAACACCCTGCATTAATTCCCAACAAATTTGTTGTCACCCATCCACTGATCTAGGTTGTATTTGAAGAGGGTCAGGGAGGGACTCGATTTCACGTAAACTGGAAGCTTCTTCCAGAGAACTGGAAGTCTTTGGGAGATGCATCTCTCTCCAGCATGACCTGTTCATATCAGAGGTGAGGTTAAGATCCCTGCAGTGAGTGAACCTTGTGCAGTTTCCATCAGGGCCAGATCAGAGACTGATGTATGCCAGGCACACGTCATCCCTTAGCAACCCGTAAGAGACGGAATACAGTGACAGAACTTCAGCAATTCCATGCACAACTTGTTTTGTGTACCCGGTAATTTCTTGGTGAGAAACCTCTGTGGTGTCTCCAATTGTTGCAGGTGTCTAGTGACATACATGCACAAGAGAGAATTGTACTCATTTACCGGTCTGTCTAGGGTTCAGTATAATGGAACTATAACATCTTTAGCTCTAGATGCAATGCCTTTACTAAGATGTGCCACACAGGATTTCCTTACTACTGTGGATACGTGAAGGTCAAAGTTGAGACTGCTATCAACTCGAGAACCCAGATCACATACCACTGGGTCTATACTTAGGGGGGTTGCTGTCTATAGTGTAATTAGCAGGGGATGTCAGCTTTCCCAAATGGAATAATGCAATTTTTTGCATTTAGCTTTAATCCGTGGTTTTGGCACTTATTTAGGTTCATAGGTAAGCTCATATGTAGGTACTAGGCTATCTGCCCGAGGGCATTTATAAGCCTAGCCAGAGTGTGTTGGCATTCGCCGCCCCATTGATTAATTAACTGATCCTCTGTCAAGCAAAGCCAATGAAGTGATCCCAGGGGTGTATTTTCTGTTACCCATCCACTCAAGGTTTCTCTTGAAGAGTGTTGGTGAGGGGCTCTGCTTGATGTAATTTGGAATTTTGTTACAAAGCATGAGGAGCCTCTGTGACAGGAATCTATTCCTCCAGCATGTTCTATTTATTGTTGTGGCGAGGTTTAGCTCACTAGAGCGCGTGGCTTGCAGTGACTTGGATTTCTTTAGGTGGAGCATGTCTATCAATTCTGAGTTGGACATGGCTTTGTAAGTCAGGCAGAGATCACCTCTGAGTAAGTGATATGCCACTGAGTACAGCCGGAGTTTTTTCAGTCAGGCTGCATAGGACATATGTTTGAGGCCAGTAATCCTCTTGGTGAGGTACTTTTGTGGTCTTTCCAGCTGTTGGAAGTGTCTTGTGAGGTACATCCCAAATGGGGCATTGTACTCTATGATGGGACTAATGAGTGACGAGTAGAGGGGCACTGTAACCTATTTCTAGATGCGAACCCTTTAGTAATTAGATGGGCCACATAGAAGGATTTCCTAACTACTTTGGCAATATGATTGTCAAAGGAGAAATTACTATCTACCTGGGTCCCCAGATCCATTACCTCTTCTGTATTAAGGGGGCTGCCACCTATGTAGCAATTCGTGGATGTTTTGTTTTTCCCCAAATGGGATGACTATGCATTTTTTGGCATTTAGCTTGAGGCCATGACTTTGACACCAGGTGTCCATCTCAGTAAGGCCCTTTTGGAGGATGTCCATGTCAGCCAGAGAGTCAATTATGGCTCCCAGTTTGCAGTCATCGGCGAACTTGGTTAGCCATAGTCCTAATGTGTTTGCCTGTACTTCTGAGAAGTATATGCCGAACAATAGGGGTCCCAAGACCGAGCCTTGTGGGACACCACTTGTGACTGGTTTAGAGTCGGACCTGGAGCCAGCTATTTTTACCGTGTGAGTTCTGTCTGTAAGCCAGCTGGCAACCCATCTCATGATGTAGGGGTTTATGTTCAGGCTGGTTAGTTTTTCTGTAATACCAGAGTGGGGAATGGTGTTGAAAGCCTTGGCAAGGTCAAGGTAGGCTGTGTGAACCACATTTCCCTCGTCTATGGCCTTGGTGACTTGTCTCGAAGAAATCAACCAGGTTTAGTAGGCATGATCTGCCCTTAAAGCCAAACTGGGTCGAGTCAAGTGTTTGGAGGTTCCCAATGTCTTTGTTAATGAGTTCCATGATGATGAGCTCCATAGCGTTGCAGGTTAGGCTAGTCAGGCTTATGGGGCGATAGTTGCCAGGGTCAGTTGTGGCCCCTCCTTTGTGGAGAGGAATAACCGTTGCTGTGTGCCATTCTATGTTATTCTATTATTTGTCTGCAGTATATTAACATCGCTGGGGGACTCAATAATTGCTCCCAATTTGCAGTTATCAGCAAAACTGGTCAGCCACAGGGCGTCCAAGTTTGCCTGAACTTCTGAGAAATAAATTCTGAACAGTAAGTGGCCCAGCACAGAACCCTGGGATACTCCACTGATGACTTGTCTTTTGCTAGAGGTGAAGTCACCCACTTTGACAGTATGTTTCCCATCAGTGAGCCAGTTGGCTACCGATCTGGTAATTTAAGGGTTAAGCCCCAATTGTGAGAGTTTCTCCACAATACCAGAGTGGGGGATTGCATCAAAATGCCTTGGCTAGGTCAAGATAAGTGGTATGCACAGTCTTTCCCTCATCCAGGGCCTTGGTGACTTTCTCAAAAAAAGTCAACCATGTTTAACAGGCATGCTCTACCTTTAACGAATCCAAACTGGGTTGGGTCCAGAGTTTGGAGATTACCTACATCCTTGTTAATAAGGTCCATAATGATTCTTTCCATGGCCTTGCAGATGAGGCTAGTGAAGTTATAGTGAGCCTATAATTCCCATGGTTGGATGATGGTCCCTCTTTGTGTACAGTGTGATCACTGCTTCTGTCCTCCATTCTACCAGAACACAGCCAGTTTACAGGCCATGGTTAAACAGGGATCCAAGTGAATCTGCTACATCATATTTTAAGTTGTTTAAAATGCAACCTGGGATGTTGTCTGATCCTATTGATGCATTGTTTTTGGCACTGAAAAGTGCAGAGATTACTCACTCATAACAGGCTGAGGAATGTGGCAGGCATACTTTGGGGGATGATTGGAGGGGACGGAGGATGACATTTGCTCCAAATCTATCAACTGGCAGGTTGGCTATTACCTGTGGTTGACTATGGGTGGTACCATCCACAACCAGTTCGGCACACAGCTGGGTATTCCCTTTTAGATTTTGGACATAGTTAAGAATGTCTTAGGATTATTCTTAGTTAGGCAGGCTATATTTAATTCATAATTAGCTTTGGAGGACTTGACAAGATCTCCAATTTGTTTAGAACATGGCATTTAAGTTAGGATTCACAGATTTGAATATGCAACTTCTTAGCAATACAAAATCATCTCTATACTACCTTTCTCATTAAATAAAGCCATTTTCCTTTCCACAAGAGATAAATGATGGAGACCTAGTTTACCATGAAGGTCTTTACCTAGAACTGATGAGGAATCCAGTGATCGGCAGTCTGAAATATCAGTTGTCACTGTTGTAGTATTTGCAAAAGCCAAACACTGGGGTACAACTTGAGCTTAGATTCACAGCATGTACAGAGAGTCTTCAGTGAAACGTGATGGGCTTTACGTTCTACAAAAATGTTACATGTGTGACTTTGTGGACACAGCTGTTAAATTTGTACTTTAGTAAACTGGTATCCATTGTTTATTGTTTGCAGTATAGTCTTCTTGTCTGTGTAGCTTTTGGAAGGGTTGTCTTTGCAAAAATTAAGATTATCTGCATTTCAGATAAAGTTTGAGAACACTTCACTTAAGCTTTGGAATAATCATCAAAATAAAGATCAGAACATTACATACTGTTACATTTAATCTGTTACACTGTTAGTATACAAGGTTTACACAAATAGGAGAAAATGTATTTATTTTTTATTTTATTTACTTATTTATTGCCATTTGTTTACCAGGAAAGTCCACTTGACCTAAAAGTGCTCATTTTCGGTGGAGGCCCAGGGAGAAAAGCTCCGACAAGAACATAGATGCAGAAAAAAATTAACAGTGACTAGTACAGAAGTAGAAACAGTGTTGCACATAGTGGTTACAGTAACGTAGTGGTTACAGTAATGTATACAGAATATATACACAAGTCAGGAATTTAGTTGGTTTGATTACAGCAACATGTACAGAATATATACATAAAAGCAGGAATTCAGTTGGTTGCCAGATGACTTCAGAGGGTAAAAATGGAGATAAATTATATCAGCATTATTGTACCAATAACAAGTGATCAAAGAAAAAAATAAATATGGAGAAAGTATCAGGTCAGTAGTAGTAAAAAAAACATAGGAATTTAGTTATAATACAAGGAGAAGGAGAAAATGTACATTTCCTAACAACTTTACATGTGCCACTTATGGAGTTGCATGCATTCGTTTTCAGTTTAAAACTTCAAGCATTATTTTCAAACATTTATCACTGTCACAGTAATTCAGATTAGTTACTATCAGCAACATATCCACTCAAAGCAGAAAAAGGCTATTTAATAAGATCCGTGTTTTAATAAGATCTGTGTTTGTTTTTATATTGTCTACATTATGTTTTCATTTGTGAAAATGAGTGTATTTCAAGCATTCTTGAGGTACCCTGCCAAGAGATAAAATATTGTTTACTAGCATTCTTTGCCTTTTGTAAACAGCATTCTGTTTTAATATAGTGTTGTGCGTCTTCCACTCCAAATTTAAAGCACATGACACCAACAAAACATTCTGCTGTAACAACAGATATATTTCATCATGCCATACATATTAGGATAACTACTTTTCTTCTACATGCATGCAATTCGGATTCACACACTCAATGTAAAATCTATCTCCGAGATTCACTGGGACTCTATTGTTAGATTAACAGCCACACTCAAAAAGTCAAGTCATTGCAGTGAAACCCCTAGGAAATGAAAAGTCCACTTTTGGACTACATGCAGAGATGGAAACTACAGAGACATATTAACAAATGGTCACCAACCCTAAGAACACTAAAGTAAAAAATAGAAGAAAAAAAAAAAAGTACTTTCATCAGGGTGTGCCCCTCCGCACACTGTTCAACACCACTTATACAGCCTAATGTATATTTACATGAACACTTGGCAGTATACAACTCCGCAATCTATGCCACTCACAAAACGACAAGCTTATTTATAACGAATCTCATTTAAGTGCTTCATTGGAACTGTTTTTGGTTACTTTAACACACTCAGATGTACCTACAAAGAAATATAAAAGATACACAGATGCCCAAAATGAAATACAGCAATACTTCTTTAGATGTAGAACACTAAGACGGCTAAGCTGACTTCAACAATCGGGTGTGGTGTGTGAGTATACATTATATATATATATATATATATATATATATATATATATATATATATATATATATATATAAACACACACACACACACACACACACATTATGCAATTATATGTACGTATATATAAGTATGTGTGTATGTAAATTTTAAGGGTAGATAAAAACAAAAAAATATTCCATTTAATTAACACCTTAAATTGCATTTCGAAGTGTTGGCTACTCCGACCTGGTCTCATGTCTTACACAAGCTAGACACCTTTATCATGCAACCACCAACCTTTTGTTCTTTAATGCTACCATATTGTCACATTATTTTCAGGAGATGAAATCTGAGAATTATAACCATTTTTACAGCAATGTCCAGTCTTTATTATGATTTCATCATCTGCCCATCCCTCTAACTGGTCTAAGTAACTGTTACACACACAGCTTCTGACCCAAGTCATGGACTAGTACCAGTTAAATGACTCTTGGTCACTTTTTGCATACTGTAGAGATAACATTTGATTACATAATTTCTCTTGTTCTGAAAGCAATGGTCTACCTTGTGCTTAAAGACGTTTTGATGCTACAGCTCAGGTAGATTTCATCATCTGTCTAATTATACTGTCTAACCTTGCATCTTGAAATGCGGCATCAAAGTAAGCTGATAGTATTATAAGCAATAAATATGAAAAAAGAAATACAGGTTATGATAAATGACTACTCTGACCTAAAATGCCAAACTCTATGAAAATCCTGTATTTTCACATTATTCTGACAGTCCAGATTCAGGATCTACCAGTAATTTTTCCTGAAAAAAATAGAAATCAGGGTCCCCTTCCTTGATTACCCACTATTTCTCTACAGGCTATATTACTAATGAATAACACAGTCTCTTTGCCAACATACACATCCCACAGTCACTGTGCTATCACAGGCTTCATTCACAGCTTGTCTGTGCCAACGCCACGTACATATGCCAGAGACTGTCTGTGCCATTGGCACATATGCATGGCACCTTCTCTGTGCAGTCACACACTTTCCTACAATTTCATTATTAGACTTACCCAAAGTACCTGTGCATCACCAGCTTATCCTGCGGTCTTGCTGCGTCATGCACTTATCCCAAATATTTTCGCATGCCATCACAGACTTCCCCAAAGAGTCACTGTGTCCTCATTTAACTTATCCAGATACAATCTCTACTGACATGACTAGTTTTCAATCTCCTCCTTAGTCCCACTATAAACTCTGTACTCCCATAAAATATCCAAGACTTAACGAAGTAGAACATCTGATTTTTCTGCCACACTGAGCTCTGTAGTTTCACAAAAACTCTAAGACTTAAATCAGATTATTTGTTTCTGCTTTTACTTATATTATCATTGTATGTACCAACCATACCCATTGACTTCACTGAAAATTCTCAATAACAGAACATTATGTAATCACTCAGATGCCTTGTATTTCAAAGGATACTGCCTTCAACTTCCAACCCCAAGGGCAGCCTTCCAAAACTACAAGGAAAGCATGCCATTACCTCACATACCACTCTACCAGCCAGGTCAACTGATAGGACTCAAGCATTTGTCAGAGATTGGTACAGTTCTACCTGCCTTTACTAAAACTGCAAACCACTATCCATACTTTGTTAAATATGTTACCCCGACCGTTGATGCAACACAGGATGTTAACTAATGTATCCCATTCATAAAACCAGTTCAGCACATTGTAAATCCTTTTGCATCACCACCATCATAGCTGCATCAAAGTAGCATATTTAGTAAATTAAACTTAAATCAAAGCTACATATTTAATAAAAACACAGAGGCATCAGGTGGATTAAATGGCTGCAGCCATGTGTTTATTGCCAATTACTGGTGGTGCTGCAGTAGCGTTGTCGCCTCAACAGTTTGACGTTGCCCGTTCGATTCTCAGAGCGTCTTCTGTGTGGCGACATGCGTGAACGGGCATTCCTTCGTTGAAGATTGTGCGTCAGGCCTGGCAAGCCAGCACGTAAAACTCTACTGCCAATCATTAGCGGACCGGAGTTCCGCTGTGGTGACCCCTAACCGGGAAAAGCCGAAAGACACAAACACAAAAACAAACTGTCAATGACCTTTCCTAATAGAATTATTTTGAGATGTGCGCAAGGCAGGAATGTCAGGGAGGCCATTTCTTTATTTCATAGCATTGCCCTAAAACTACAGGACAACAGACAGCAATATCGATATCCAGCCCTTCCGATTCATCATACCCACTTCATAACAACTTTGTTCCACAATTCTTCGCAATTCCTCTGGGCCACCTTACAATCTGCCAAGGAGCCATTGCCGGGCTGATTAGTCCCCTGGCAACAATCCCTCAGGGCTGTCTGGCCTATGGAAGGTCCAGCTAAAGAGTCCCGAGAACCCCCCCCTCCACTTACCTTGGCCTCCTTTACCCTTCCTGCCTTCCACCACAGAAAAGATGAATATTCTTCCCTTCTACCAAGCACATCTCACACTACTCTAAGTGTAGGTCCTTCAATGCTAAACCTACTTGCAATTCCTTAGAAAACCTGCATACCATCTTAATACAAAATGAACCCCATCCCCAATGTACCTGTCCACCAAACCCAAATGCCTGGGTGTGGAATGTACAACCCATTGACTTCCCTTAGCAACTTATCCATGGTACTATTAATTCTGTCTCATTCTTACCACCACTTCAATGGACCTAGCCCCCTTCTTCTCTGCACCACTTCTGACCAACAGATAATAACCTGCGGCCAGCACTCATGCTACAATTTACTCTTGTACCATCAAGCCAACTAGTTATTTTAATATACACTGGCAAATATCATACCCCTTAAGTGCAACACCATAGCATAGACGGCTTATCACTTCTTGCTGCTTGTTGTAATACTGCCCTAAGTTGAGGTTTCCACATTCCTGATACCCCAAACCAGACTGCCTCATAAGAAACTCAATTTCCTCTTTGGAAGGATGAAACCACCCTGCCCTGGACCCAGTGATGCAGCCTCCAAATAAAAAATGGCCAACTATCCAAATGTACTTTTGATACGAGAATGTGTGGGCTGAAACACAAAAACAAGAGTTAAAGTTGTTTACACCTCACATAGCTTTTATTAGCATTGGACTTCCACCATCCCAGTCTCTTAATGCCAACCTGTGATGCCCCTATTGTGTGTGCATATGAAGCTGCTCCTATGGAAAAGAATGTAATGTATACATGCGTCTAAGCTGCACAACTTAGCCTCCTCCAAGATTGCCCATACATGATACTGTGTAAGAGGATCAACTTGCTGATGACAAAAGAATGGACCACCTAACATACCCCTATGTTTGTGGCACTCCAACATACTGTAATCAACTTCTATTCAAAACTTTTTGGGGTAACCAGTCTTACCCACTGACCCTCCTTTTCTTGATCCTGTTTTGGATTTAGCCACATAAGCCCAAATGTCTTCTCCCAACACATGTACATGCCAAAGGTAAAACCGTCCGTTGGCCTTTCTTCTTGTTCAGTTGAATAATTTCTGCCTTTAACGGACCCACAAAAACCAGCAGAAAAGCAGCCCTAAATATTACTACTTCATATAAAGAGAAACAAAACTGGTAAATGGCAAGCCATAGTTTGTGTAGTACTGCTGGCCCTATGGGTTACATCTTGTCAAGAATCTTGGGCATTTGCCTCCCCTAGCCTTTAAACACTGACCGTGCTTGAAATGAATTAGCCAAGTCCCTTAACCCTAAAGCCTGATGAAACCAAACGCAAGTCTGATAAAACTCCACCCTCTTTCCTGCATTACCAAAATGTAAGCTCTGATTTGGAGAGATGGAATCGAGTATGCTTGTTTCCAGCCTCTGGATAATCTAGTCTGCAAATATTGCTGTATGCATTCAGTGGTGAGAGGTTGGCATAATGACCAATGAGATCACCTCACAGACCCAAGGTGCAGAGCTCAACTCTCACATGTGGCAATTGGCCAGGCCCAAAATAGCTAACAACAGCAGTTAGCCCAGTACTAATCCATGAACATATAACTTACCCTTTGCCCTTTCACAGAGGGCATTGAACTCTAGCCACCATTCTTAACTACCCATAACTGATCTGGCACTCAATCCAGAATAAGTTTTGCATTTGGAGACAGCAACCAGATCTATGGCCACTACAGAAGAAAAAAGGGGATCTGCTAATGAATTATCACTATCTGGTATCTATTTTTCTGGTCCTTCACTTCTACAGGTACCCCTAGCTCTTTGCAGATTTGATTAAGGTATCTGCAGCTCACAGACATTCCCCCATGACTTCCTCCCCACAAATAAAAATCATCCAAGTATTGAACAATGTTGTCCTCTTCTAACCTGTGTGCCACCAACCAAAGTAAAAATGTACTAAACTTTTCAAATTTAGCACAAGCAAATGAACAACCCAGTGGCATGCATTTATCCATGTAATAATGAACTTCAAAAACCAAGCCTAACCACCCCTGGTCTTAATAGCAATGGGTAAAAGTCTAAAAGCAGAATCTATATATGCTTTTGCCATAAGGTCCCCTCGCCCTTTCACTTTCACCTTCCTAACCACTTCATCAATGAAGCATAAAGCACCTTCACCATTTAAGGAATCATTCAAAGATTTCCCCTCTGGATATGACAGGTGATGACCGAGATGAAATTCACCTGGGTTCTTTTTTGGGAACTATGCCTGTAGGTGGAACCTTGATTGATCTTCTGGGGTGGGGAGGAATCTGACCTGTTAATCTGCCCACTTTTAATACCTTATTTAGCTTAGCCTTAACTACATCCAGATGCTCTTTTGCAGATTTCAATGTTCTTAACAATACCCCCTTTTTCTTACTTTTTGCTGGTATCGTGAACCCTATGACAAACCTTTCCTCTAACAATGTCACTGCCTCTCTACCTGCATATTCCTTCAGCCACTTACTTAAAATGTCCCCTCTTACTGAAGTCGGAAGAGGGTCCTGTGCACCCTTTAAAGGGATGTAACTTGCACTTTCAAAGGTAGCCTTTCAACTTGTGAGGAATAAAACACTAATTTGTGGTTCCTAGCTTCTTTTTTGATTCTCATGTTTGCTCATTGCCTGCTTTTCTCTTCTACTACAGAACTTCATTACCATGGGATTTATAAATTATCTCTCGATACCTGGCTGCATTTGTGTAACACTGCACAGCACTTGTTAATTCCAAATACCCAAGGATTCCCACAGTTTATCCAAATAAACACAGCAATATTTCATGTACGAAACCCATCATTTGGGGTAACCTAACCTCACTTTCTATTCAACAGGCTTACAGCTATTAAATACATGCTCCACTCTTTTCTGCTGTTATAGACTCCTCCTCATTTAGTTTGACTGTTGGCTATTCCTTTCCAAAACAGCTTCTAAATGGATGGTGTCTTGTTTCTAAAATGGTAGTGTGTGAAACAGCCTGAACTTGTTAAAGATTGCTGCTGAATTTGATTCATAGGAAGATTAAAAGACACCTGTTGTGGGTTACTCTGCAGGCTGTTATTAGCTGCTTTGTTTTTAACACAGGTGTAAGTGCAGCAGTTTTATGATCCATCATTCTACCTCACAGTTCTTTGGCTTGAGACTGGACTGTTAATAAAACATGTTAGCATTACTCCATCTTTGGACCTGCTGACCTTGGGATAACATGTTAGTCTGACCATCACCTCATGCACTTCAAGTAGCAAATGTCCTACATAAAAAATCACCCAGCTTTTGGCTGGTCAGGATTATCAATTTGCATATTGCAAGTAGTGGCACCTGCCCCTATACTTGACTCACCTCCTCAGGTGCAAACACTACTTTGTTCATCACTCAGATCTCCCATTAGATCACAATATTCTTATTCATGAAGATTTTTGCCAAGGCAAAGCAGTTAGCAAATTTATTTCTAGTGATGAATACAATGTACAGATTAGCCTGTATTAAAACCAGAAAAATTTTCAGCCTCTGGCATATGAGGCCCCTGCCCAAATTAGTTTTTTTTTTTTTCATCTAGTAGTATACACAGGGCTGAGTAACGTCCCTCCTGTTTCAACAGATTAATCATATGATGTGATGAGCCTAATTCCATGTTTGTTTCCTATGGCATGGAAATGAGACCCTGGTCCAACCAGGGCTGTTGAGTTTTACCTGATCCCTTCAATCCTGTTACTTTACATGTTGACAAGATCTCTATAAGAACTGGGTCATCTCCATCTATTCTGGATAAGGTTTTGGTTATTCAGATCCTTGAGAAAGGACCCTTCAGTCTTCTTAGCCTGGAAATCTCTGCAATACCTCATAAGTTCCACTTGCTCCCAAGGTAAACAAGAAGATGGTCAATGTCCAGATTAAGCCTTTTTTTTTTTTTTTTTTTTTTTTTTAAATAATGCCAAGAGTAAGAGTTCTTCAATCCATCAGCTGGTTTTCAGGTCCCATCAAATTGTTAAGACAGCCTTCAAGAAGGTTGTGAATGAGTATGGGGTTAGTCAATTGTAATCTTTTTTTTGATCTTGTCAGGATTTGACTCACCAGAAAATGGCATACGGGCAAACCTTTTCTCCTAACAAGAACCCTCATTGGTTATGACTTGGGACACACAAACTTTCTAGGATAAATTCCTCATCACACTATCCTCTGCACTGTTTCCAAAGGAATTTCGCTACGTATCAATGTTACACATGGAATATATTTTATTTATTTACATTACTCTACATTATTATTTATTTACATTATTCTACATTTCTCTATGGAGTTTGTCCAACTGGACTTAGTCAAAAAACCCTTTTCAGCAGAGGCCTGCGGAGAAAAACTCCCAACACATTATAGACAATCAGTAATATACACGAACAGACATTAAATATACATTAATATTCACACATACAATTACTAATTAAAACTACATTCATACGAAAAAAGATAACTGTTATACTATAAAAGATGTGTATGCTTTAATAACTGTTTAAACGTTGAGCATTTGAAGAGGTGTATTAGTGGGCTTGTAAGACAGAGAATGTATGCCTCCATTAGGAACAGTTATTTAAAGGATAGGAATGGTGCATCATTCCTGCGTAAGATGACAATGACTCCCCTTCCCCCAAGAACGTATGCAAGGCCTTAATTTGGTAGAGGATAATCAGAATACCATAAGTAAGTGAGAAGTAGTCATCCAAGATCTGATGCTGTGACAGATTAGTGACCACATATTATAACATTTGATCCTCCACTGCCCCAAGCCTCTCTCCTAACTGCTTATGGTGGAAGCACACTCAAGTTTGTCAGTGGTGCAAAGTAACAGTGTAATTCAGGTCTCACTGACAGGCCAAGTCTCATTTCCCATTATGAAATATCATGTCCGTGTCATGGGGCTCAGTCCTGGCAGACTGCAGCAGCGACAATGACATACTGAGTACCCGGCCCTACCTAACACAAATCCCAACTAATTATGACAGTATCAGTCCCCATCAGCCAGCTCAACCTCTCTGCTCTGCTGCCAAAAAGCTTCTGCCATTTCACAGGATGTGTCCTAAGACAACAGGCATGCACATATTTTTTTATTGATATGCCCCATGCCAATGGGATTTACTGCCTTGGAAAACTTTGTCAAAGCATCGCCCATCAGCTATGTTACTGGATACATGAATGTATACATCTTTTTATTTATACCTTTATAAGGCCTGTGCAAATTTTAACATCTGATTTAAAATATTTTTCTCAATGTATTGGAATCGTTCTACATTAAGACTTTCAGAGGTGAGAGAACACACACAGACACACACACAATTCCAAGTCACCAGTAATGCACAGACATTAATATATTCCTTAACACAGCAAAAACAGGAACTCTGCTTGACTTACAAATCCATGTCTGATCCAGCTCTGTTAGAAATGCTATATCTAAAGAAATCCCAATCCCTCTGCAACACACGGTCTAGAGACCTCAACCTCAATCAACAGAACAAGCTGGAGGGACAGGTTCATAACCCAGAGACTGCCCATACTATGGAATAGACTTCCCTTACATATCAATCAGAACACCTCACTGGCCGTCTTCAAGAGAGATCTTGATGAGTGGATGGGAAATAGAAAATTTACCCCGGGGATCACTCCAGTGGCTCTACTCGACAGAGGCACTGGGAACTAAGGTCAGGTGGCACAATGCCAGGGTAATCCTATGGCTCTACTCGACAGAGGCACTGGGAACTAAGGTCAGGTGGCACAATGCCAGGGTAATCCTATGGGCTAGGCTTGTAAAGGCTCCAGGGACATTAGCCTAGTACACATCTATGAACCTATTACACATACAGTCACTTTCTTATATCACCACTTCAATAACAGTTTCAGTTTCTATATATGAAATCTTAAATCCTCAGATAAAATTTGGGGTTTGTACTCTTGTTCAATTTAAGTTTTACTAACGGAGAAAATCTTGACAGGTTAATTTCCCCATGTGCCCATTTCAGACTTACTTCATTACCTGTTCACTTACACCACTCATGACAAGTGACACAGTATGTCTTATGAACTGAGATTGCAGTAATACAAAATGTATTTTTTATAATGTCGACAAACAGCTTCCAGAGATACAACAACCTCCATTTTTACTGCGAAGAAATGTGGAAATAATCGCTTTGCCTCTAACTTTCCCTAGGGGAAAAAATATTAACTATAAAATGAAACAAATGAGCACAAACAGTAGAACGTTTTGCCAGACAAAATAAAAGCCAGCATTATGACCTCTGACTCATTTGTCATGCCTTGGGCAGTGCCTTTAATAGAACAGTGTACAGCTTCAAACTGGCAACCAGGAATAAACTGCTAACAGAGGCAAACTTTAAATACACGGGATAATCAAACTCAGACATCCACCCCTGTGCATTCCACAACATGCCTCAGCACTAACTGTTGTAACAAAAAACTGAATATTCCAAACTGAATTACCCACATTAAATGTTCGGTACATTGCTGAAGTAAACAGAAGGCAATATACTTTATGGAACCCGCCCACCAAAAAAATAATAATTTCTTCCACTTGTACACTTGGTAAACTTCCTAGTGTTCACTACTGTTGGGGAAGAAACCTTTTAAACTGCTGTAACCTTTACTGTGGATAAAGGTATGAAGTAATCAGCTTTTCCAAAAATCTGCCCCTTCCTACTAAAAGAAGTTCCAAAGAAATTTCTCTTATCATACTTGCAACCGGGCACATGCAGTTCACCTAGGGGAGTGCATAACTTTTTATGAGCACAGGCAAAGCAACAGCTAAAAAGGCTACTTATTTGAAGGAAAGCCGCATTATGTTGTGGTTGTTCATTAATCTATGACATTTTAGCTACACTTATTAAAGTTGGGTACAAAATAGCAAACATATATTAACCTGTTGATAAAAACACTAGGCTCACTTTTGTGCAGCTTGTGCAAACATAGCAGGAAGGTATAAACTTTACAACAGTACAAAAATGTTTCAGTGTAATACTATCAATTATGTTAGGATAACTGCCTGCAGCAAAATAATACACTCATATAGGTTTACTGTGAACTGCCAGAGCATCTGTGTTTTTAAATAAAGTACCTAAAGGTCGGATGTGAGCTACGAACTCAGTACTTTTTCCTCTTTGCAAGGGATGTGAGACAGAACTGCTCTTCCGCGTGGGGAAAAAAACTTACCTTCAGAGGAGCCTCAAGCAGCTTGTGCACCCCAGCGATCTGTTCTTGCAAGGGGATGTCTACATAGAAGTTATAAGTAGGAGGTCTCCTGGGCTCCGGAATATTGGTGCAGACAAAAGGGTCCAAGTCATCATAATACTGCACTTTACATGTTACCGTAGCCATTGCCCGCTCCGTTGTTCCCTTCTACCAACTCTACATATATCCACTGACACCCACCAAGCAACAACAAATAAATGTGCAACCGAGGGGCCCCGCACAGACCCCGACGGAGAAGGGAAGACCAAGGCTAGTCCCAACACTGAGGATCCGGACCTGAAACAGTTCGAGCGCACTGACAGACTACCGCGCTCCAACAGTCTGGGTTACCGAGTGTAACACGAGCCGGCACATGACGTCATAAGGAAGTAAAGTCACCGGGGCAGGAGGAGTACTCCGACTGTGGTGACTATATAGTAAAAAAAAAAAAAATGGAAGATCATTTCGGCTTTGGGCACTTAACTCGAGATGGTAGATGTGGGAGTTGAGTTCACCTCAGAAAATGCAAGGATTTAAGAACTAGTTGTTTAAGTATTATAAAGACCGTGTTTGCCTGTAGTCGCTTTAATCTTATATATCATGAACTACAACTCATAAAGAAGAAATTACGAATAGTGTAATGAACGACCCAGTGAAATAAAAGTGGATATTCAAAAGCTAGGCTGGGTACTTACTTCAAAATACGTAAATTGGAACAGTTAAACTGAACTCAACTATACTAAAACCTACACAACAGGAAGTGATCTTGAGCAGTCCTGGGACCTCTCAAGTGTACCTTGTTAGAAGGAACGTTCCTCATTTTGGATCTTAAAAAGTCCGTGTTCCTCAAAATTCCACATTGAAAGCGTCTGTCAGTGTTAAGATTTTTTTATCCGTGGTAAACAGTACTGAATCATATTAATTCATCAAAATAACTTTTGTTAGTTTAAAGTAGCATATTTTAACCATCAATGTGACCTTCCTAGTTGAGGTTGGTAGTAAGCTGTTGGAAGGTGTTCCACATTTTGCCTATTTGTTCCACATTATGAGAGGCTCTGTTGTTCCTAATTTAGGAGATGGAAGGTTGGGAGCTATGGCTACAACTCGGGAAGAGTTTACTTATATTGCCAAACATTTTTACTTAAACTACGAGGTGGTGTACTTTTATTTGTATTTACAGGGTTTATTTGTTTATTAATTTGTTGATTGATTTATGTTTTCAGTTTTCCATGCTGTACCTATAGATTTTCTCTCCTCTGTCAAGCTGCAGCACTAGGACCCAGGTTTCAGATGCTTCAATCAGGGGTGCAGCCAGATAATATAATGACCCACCTTTCATTTGAAAAATTGAAACGCCCCCCCCCCCTCCCCCCAAACAAATGTTTGCATCACTTTAATTCTAAAACAATTAAATATATATTTTTTTCAGTCTAGGAAATTCTTACTGGAGGCATTAACTTAGACAGTTGTGGACATGTACCCTAATTAGAGTACTAAACGTATGTCTAGCAACACCCCTGGCCTCAGTCCATTACTTGCTCATAAAGCAATTGAGGGTACAAATGTGCAATGTATGTCTTTATCACACTATATCCATACAGGATCTTGGGTAAGTACTAGGCTACCTGCCCTTGTAAGTATTTTTAAGCATAGCCAATTTGCCACAAAGCTGAGAATCAAAACCTGTGTCTTGTGTGTGAAGTAAGCACCTTAACCAGTAAGCTGAATCCCAAATCCCAAAAGACAATGATATGGTGGGTTTTTGAACCCACAAACATAAAATGTTAATATCCACTGCTTCACCAGTTGAGCTAATGGAGAGCACAAAAGGATGTGTTGCTCTTTCTTATTTGATTATAGGTTCATCGGTAAGTACTAGGCTACCTGTCCTTGTCAGCCATTTTAAGCACAATTTCCTTCAAAGGTAATAATCAAATGCTGTAATCTGTCTCTTTGAGGTAAACACCTTAACCATTATTCCCAACCCCACTTCTACACACTTGCTATGTTGCGCAGCCCAGTACATCATAACTACAAACCTCCTTGTCTCCATTAATAGGTGCTTCCTCAAACCTACTTAGGAGATGGTCAAGCTGGTATCAGTTAGTGACTTCCATTACCCTTGCCCTGCACTTTCCGCACTCAAGTTCACTAGTCAAAGCTAAGTTGCCTATGCACTGTTGATGTCAGTTTTGTAACAGTAGGAAGCTGTCTTCTGTCAGATACAGTTTATAGGAACTGTCAATGTACGGGTCTTCTGTTGTGCCACTGGTGTGCATATATTCATGAATCTCTGCACCGCTGTTACAAATGTTCTTTTTTCAATGTATTTTCATGTTAGTTGCATACTAATAACTGCTTACTGTTGATCCTTAGAAAATGGTTCATGGTGGAAAAAATGTTAAACGATCAGTGCCCCTCTTTATAAAATAGGTGGAAAAGAGCAGATAAGATAAAAAAGGATGAAATTGAAAGTGTAGGGCATTAAGCATTCATGGAAGAGTGCTGGATGCAGGCCAGTTAGAACATTTGCATAAGGCATCCATTTACTTTGAGAAATTCCTCCATAAGAACTTGCAGAGGTCTGTAGTGTAGAAAAAGGGCTTTGGGAGGATGTGGCCTAGAAAGACAGAGAGCACTACAGTGATGGATAGATGATATGAGCATAATTCCTGCTCCAATGCTTAGCTTTGAGGACAAGGTGAGGGAGTGCTAAACACAGTAGATAGAAAGAGTGGTATGATTCTATAAAGTGGCATGTATTCTTGCTCTACTTGTGTTTTGCAGTCATTTGTACCTATGTCACATTATGTGCTCTAGTTAGCCAGACAGGGTTATCTTTCTGTAGACATCTAGCAATTTTGCAATGCTGCAGGAAGATGCATTATTGCTTAGGCCATTTATCTTCGCAGTGCATCTGATTGTTAGGATACTGGATGCACAAAAAGTGCTTGCACAGGAGCAGTGTGTCACATTCAGAGGTACAAAATACATCATAAGGATGCAATCCTACCAGCAGAAGGAGTTTATTCTGACAAAACTGTAGCAGAAGGAGAAAGTAGCAAAAGTGCGGGAAGCAGAATGTTTGTGGAGAATGATTACTCATTGTACATTAGCCAGAAGAGGAGCAAATGTATTCCACTATTCAGTGAATGTTGAGATGCAAGTGTGAGAATTAAACTGATGTACCCAGCTGTCTTCAAGGTATTCTTCCCTGGAGGGACAAAAGCATTTTTTGATGAAGTATATGTGTCAAAGGAAAAAACTTCAAAGACCAATTCACATGAGGTTCAGATATGGCACCTTTTATTACTTGCAGCAAGGAGACAAAAACATGCAAATACAGGATTTTGCCTAATTACTAACAGGCAGTATGCTTCTCTTATACTGTTCTGTAAAATGTTACTTTCTATGGTTGACGTAGTTGGACACAACTTTCTGTATTGTTCTACAGCAAATGTTACTCAGATTTTCTGCTGACATGTTCAGATTTAATGCTCACTGTGTGTTACATAGAAAATGTTACTTGGATTTCCTGCTGACATGACTAGATTTATGAAAAACATTTGAGAAAAACAACCTGACCTTGGGGGCTTTAGCCCACTACAAGCTTGTATTGCGCAGTTCTAATACATATGTTACATTTCAAGGTACTTTTCTAGCGTAGGTACAAGTAAATGCTGATTGCAGTTCATATTTTCAAGCAGCCTTTGTCTTCATTATCAATAGCTTCTGCAGCTGTGTATTTTCTCATAGCATAAGCGGAAAATCAATAACTCTTTGTTTAAATCTCATGACATTAGTAGAAGTGATACATCAATTATTACTTTCCTGACACTAGCAGAAATTGAATGCTTCCCTGTAAATTTCCAAAGCATAAGCAAAGATCATAACTGCGCAAATTTCATGACATTACAAGATTGGAATGCTTCTGCAGTTCGTACAGATTTATGCAGTGTGAAATAGAATAAATGTGTTAACCCTTTTTAAACCTCGAATGCACTAAGCATATTACTAATACATATTTTTCTAACAATATGCTAAGGAGGAAATACAAAAGTTTGTCCAAAAAAAGTAAGCTGTGAAACAGAAGGATATTCTGCTTCTTGTTCTTCTGGTAATAAAGACCACAGAGTGACTGTACTTGTGGAACCTTATCAAAATTTTCAATGGAAAATGTTGGAGAGAAGGAAGAGGGCATGAGAGTAGACTAGGAGAATTGAGAGTACATTGGACGTGAAGCAGAGACAGGATTTCAGAGATGAACAGTAATAGAACCAGTAACCTAATATGGAATTACAATGCAATAATTATATTTGTGAAATATGACAGAACAAGAAAATCTGGAAATATTGCACTTTTTCAGAATTTGTTGGACTTGTGGGGGACTCTAAAGCATATGCCCTAATTCATGTCATTAATGTTCAGAAAAGTGCTTTGAGGAGGGGAAGAGGAGGGAAAAAGTTAACTGTAAAAAAATACTTTTTCCTTAAATAGTACCAATTTTGTGACGTGGTTTTCTATAAAGTTGTTTTCAGTTAGTTGTAAGTGTAATGGGGAATGTAAACAGGTGCTACTGTTCTTTTTCTTTTCTTTCCACTTCTTTCTTTCTTCTTGTTCAGTTTTAAGAAATATAGGCACTATAATGTAAAAAAATGGTTAAAATCATGATAAAAGAAAATAATAATGTGATTTTTCTCATTCTTGCATGGGGGAATGACTGGATAAAAGACCTTAGAATGATTTAGTAACAAGTCTTAAGAGATTGTAAATAAATGAAAAAGACCACTGAATATTATAAGGCTTTTTTCTAGCAAATACATGTATGCGAGGTAACCATTCTGCAGCTAGTTTTCATGTTTCCATGGAAAGAATCTGATAAAGAGGAACTGGCTGCCTGGTTCTCATGTCTCCATGAAAACAATCTGATGAAAAGAAACTGGCTACATTCCGATGGAAAGTGATTGGCTGGGCAAAAACACGAAAATAGAAATTGGCTAAGAGATGTTCTGTGAAAACATTCAGGGGTTTTCCCAAGGTACATAATGTTCAATGAAAGCATTCAGGGGCTTTCTCAAGGTAGTTAAAGTTCTCTGAAAACATTCAAGGGTTTTCCCAGCTGGGAGAGCTATAAAGATACCAGTTAGCACTTAGTAAAATCATAGGCTACAACATGCGTCTTAGCATGGATAACCTTTCTTTTAGATTAACTCAAGTTTGTGAGTGTGGCTGTCAGTTTGGGACTTTTGTTCCTATTAGGAGGGCAAAACTTAGGTATTGGGTGTGCGCCTGTTTTTCTGTTTGAGGGCTTTCAAAGATGTGACATAGGGTCAAATGGATATGAAAAGAAACAACTGTATAAAAGGTCAACCTGCCAAACAGTGTATGCATGTAAAACAGCAGGACTAAACGCCTCCCAAACACATGTATGCATGTTCTGGAAGTCAAAAGCAAAAGCAACAAGCTGCTGCTAAGCCAACACAGCTCCTAATTCCAAGCAGCAAAACAAAACACCTCCAATAAGCACAGTCAGAGAGGCGAAACTCATCAAAGATAAACACAGCCAGATAGCCAAACTCACTGAGGCAGGTCTTTTTAAAATTCCAAAGGGATAAGCAAACAAGACGCCAATAAACGAACAACTTCAATTTTATTAAGCACCACGATACTGCTTTTCGTCGGCGCCCTGCACCAACTTCTTCAGACTCTGAAAAATAACAACTCACACTTAAGTGCTGCTATATTTAAAGCCATTGCAAGCAAAGTCTATTACAAAACACACCCTCCAATTACCTTAAAGGAACAGGCACAGATAGCTTCAATCTGACTAAAATGTTCCTATCCCATAAACACACAATATAAAAAGTTGTATGTGCAACTGTAAAACTAATACTGTTCCTTACATAGCACTTAAATAATACAATCGACAGTTAATAATATTATAAAAACACACTTACTTTGAACCAAATACGCATAAGAATACTGACACATTAAAATAAATAAATAAAAAAAAATAATGGGCGGCCACGGTGGTGCAGTGATTAGCACTGTCACCTCACAGCAAGAGGTTCTCCGGTTCGATTCTTGGCTGGGGTGCCTTCTGTGTGGAGTCTGCATGTCCTCCCTGTGGTTGCGTGGGTTTCCTCCGGGTGCTCCGGTTTCCTCCCACATCCCAAAGACATGCAGTAGGTGGATTGGACACTCTAAATTGGCCCTAGGTGTGAGTGTGGGCGTGTGTGTGCCTTCTGTGGAAGGTTGGGCACCGGGCTGGCAAATCGACACCGTAAAACTCCATTGCCAATCATGAGTGGACAGATGATCTGCTGTGGCGACCCCTAACTGGGAAAAAGCCGAAAGAAGTAGAAGAAAAAAAAATAATAAAAAAAACATGCCATCATATTTCAAATGTTGATAAAAAGACATTCCATCTACCAGACATGGTATAAAATATATATATCAAAATCACTCAGCCAGTCCTATGTCCAAATCACACCCGAGGTTATACCCCCCATGCATCATCTTTCCAAACTCCTCAGCTTAAGGACACAGCTGATAGCTAACATACTATTGAGGCCGGGGTGATGGTAGGCTTCAAGTCTCAACTGCCACATAAGCTCCTTCATTTCTAATTTCAGGGATTTAGTCCCTCCCAATTCACATAGTTCAACTGGTCAATGATCATAAATGTAAAATCATGGCCAGAGTGATTGTAGCCATGACTTGCTAGGGCATTCTCCAGTTTAATCTTCTTTGTGGCATATAAATGTTCGTACATGCGTTCATTCAATCTCCTGTCCATCTTGCCCACATAAAAAGCTGGGCATGACGAACAAGAAGCGAGATACACCACGTGTGTCGATGCACAATTGTATCTCCCTTTGATAAGGTACTTGATGTCCCTAATCATGAAATATGTCCCCGACCTCACATATCTACAATGTTTGCACATATTGCACTTATACATGCCAGCTCTTGGAGTCATGTTGCCACCTTTCCTTTCTAACATGTTCTTGATATTCAGACCCCTCCTTAATGTAATCTTCAGGGCCGGCCCTAAATTATTGGGTCCTGTTAGTTCAGTTGGCAACAAACCCCAATTTTTCTGGATGATGGACACTATAGCTCTAGCATCCATGCTAAAGGTAGTAATGAAACTGCAATAGTATACACCTCTAAGTTGGCTGTCACTCCTGGGGTAGCTATTCACCGAGACAGAGTGCCCCAAAATGGGTTGAAAATAGCCCAGTTCCCTTTTGGATTTAACCTCTAGACACAAATCCACAACCAACTCCTCAGGGTAGCCCCTACATAAAAACAAATTCGATATGAACCGGCAGTCTTCCTGGAAGTCACCATCTCTCGAGATCATTCTGGCCGCCCTCACAAATTGGCCTTTTACTATTGATCCATTCCACATGATGTAGCGGTGGAATGGATTGAGTTGGAAATGACCACAAAGCAGGCACCAGCAAGTGAAACTTCAGTGGTAAAAGACCTATTGTACATCATTTTAACATGTAACTACTTCTCCTTCAACGATAGATGGTTCCATCAGTTAGTTGGAGTCCCCATGGGCTCACCATGTGGGGCAACTGTGGCCAACTTGGTCATGGCCCATTAGGAGAAGGAATTCGTGTTTACTAACTCTATCTTCCTAGAACGAGTATCCTTATATACCTGTTTCTTGGACGACATTTGCATCATTCTCAAGGGTGACTCTTCGGTGGCCAATGATCTGGTGGAGATGTTCAACAAGTCCACGGATTTCATAAAGTTTACCTCTACTTTTGACACAGACAGAATAGTATACTTAGATGTGGAATTATTCAAAGACAGCAACCAGAACCAGTTTTTAGGCAAAATTCATCGCAAGCCCACCTTTTCCAATTCTTATTTGCATTTCGATAGTGAACACCCGGCCTTCCAGAAGAGATCAATAGTAAAAGGCCAATTTGTGAGGGCGGCCAGAATGGTCTCGAGAGATGGAGACTTCGAGGAAGAGTGCCGGTTCATATCGAATTTGTTTTTATGTAGGGGCAACTCTGAGGAGTTGGTTGTGGATTTGTGTCTAGAGGTTAGATCCAAAAGGGAAATGGGCTATTTTCAACCCATTTTGGGTCACTCTGTCTCAGAGAATAGCTACCCCAGGAGTGACAGCCAACTTAGAGGTGTATACCATTGCAGTTTCATTACTACCTTTAACATGGATGCTAGAGCTATAGTGTCCATCATCCAGAAAAATTGGGGTTTGTTGCCAACTGAAATAACAGGACCCAATAATTTAGGGCCGGCCCCGAAGATTACATTCAGGAGGGGTTTGAATATCAAGAACATGTTAGAAAGGAAAGTGGCAACATGACTCCAAGAGCTGGCATGTATAAGTGCAATATGTGCAAACATTGTAGATATGTGAAGTTGGGCACATATTTCATGATTAGGGACATCAAGTACCATATCAAAGGGAGATACAATTGTGCATCAACACACGTGGTGTATCTTGCTTCTTGTTCATCATGCCCAGCTTTTTATGTGGGCAAGATGGACAGGAGATTGAATGAACGCATGTACGAACATTTATATGCCACAAAGAAGATTAAACTGGAGAATGCCCTAGCAAGTCATGTCTACATTCACCCTGGCCATGATTTTACATTTATGATCATTGACCAGTTGAACTATGTGAATTGGGGGAGGACTGAATCCCTGAAATTAGAAATGAAGGAGCTTATGTGGCAGTTGAGACTTGAAGCCTACCATCACCCCGGCCTCAATAGTATGTTATCTATCAGCTGTGTCCTTAAGCTGAGGAGTTTGGAAAGATGATGCATGGGGGGTATAACATCGGGTGTTATTTGGACATAGGACCGGCTGAGTGATTTTGATATATATATATTTTATACCATGTCTGGTAGATGGAATGTCTTTTTATCAACATTTGAAATATGATGGCATGTTTTTTTTATTATTTATTTATTTATTTATTTTAATGTGTCAGTATTATTATGCATATTTGGTTCAAAGTAAGTGTGTTTTTATAATATTATTAACTGTCGATTGTATTATTTAAGTGCTATGTAAGGAACAGTATTAGTTTTACAGTTGTATATTTTATATCACATACAACTTTTTATATTGTGTGTTTATGGGATAGGAACATTTTAGTCAGATTGAAGCTACCTGTGCCTGTTCCTTTAAGGTAATTGGAGGGTGTGTTTTGTAATAGACTTTGCTTGCAATGGCTTTAAATATAGCAGCACTTAAGTGTGTGTTGTTATTTTTCAGAGTCTGAAGAAGTTGGTGCAGGGCGCCGATGAAAATCAGTATCGTGGTGCTTAATAAAATTGAAGTTGCTCGTTTATTGGTGTCTTGTTTGCTTATCCCTTTGGAATTTTAAAAAGACCTGCCTCAGTGAGTTTGGCTATCTGGCTGTGTTTATCTTTGATGAGTTTCACCTCTCTGACTGTGCTTATTGGAGGTGTTTAGTTTTGCTGCTTGGAATTAGGAACTGTGTTGGCTTAGCAGCAGCATGTTGCTTTTGCTTTTGACTTCCAGGACAAGCATACGTGTGTTTGGGAGGTGTTTAGTCCTGCTGTTTGGCATCAGGAGCTGTGCTGGTTTAGTAGCAGTTTGTTTTTTCTTGCCTTTGATCTTCAGTGTATGCATGTAACACAAAAGCTGGAATTAGACATTTAACAAAAAAGGTGTTATACATAAAAACTGGGAATAATAACTTTTTAATACAGTGATGCTTTCATTAATGTCTGTAAATGTAAATGGCCTTGCAGATAAATACAAACAAGAAAGAGTAGTGAACTATATTAAACATGTAGAGTGCAAATTGTTATGTTACAGGAAACACACCTAGAAAGAATTGAACATGTGAATTTGATAAAGAAAGGTTTTCAGGAAAGTTATTCAGCAGAATACGTGGGACCAAAAAAAGAAAAGTACTTATATTAATTGGAAGAGGAGCTCCCAATAGTGATAGAAGAAGATAAAAAAGATGATGGCAGGTTTGTAGTGCTAATTGGCTTCTGGCAAGGGAGGAGGATTACACTGGCATGTATTTACATTCCACCTAAGACTGCTAATATAGAGCTTAAGAAAATTCTGTGAGAAATAATCAGTTTTCATTGAGGAGTATTACTTATAGGTGGGGACTACAATTTGATTTTCAGCAGTAAAGATGTGTCTGGGAAGCCCAGAAGAGAAAATATAACAAAGGAGGGTAGATTTTTGAAGAAATTTATGAAAATATTTGTCATGGAAGATATGAATTCACTAATAGGAGTACAGAGTGAATTTACATATTATTCCTCAAGACATAAAAACTGGGCTAGACTAGACAGAATTTACATTTCACAGGAACATATGCATTTAATTGAAGGTCTTGATAGGGATTAAATCTGACTCTAGTGTGGCAGCTAAGGATATGTGGGAAGAGACTAAACAAAAGATAATACAAAAACTGAGAAAATGGAAGCTTTTTTGTATGGATATGGATAGTAAGATACAAGCAGTTAAAATGCTTTTAGTCCCTTCAGTCTTATGCACAGGCAAGCATATTGTTATCAACCAGAGGAGAAGTTGTGGGTAGCAATTAATAAAGAGCTGAAGGACTTTACCTGGGAGGGGAAGACAACAAGAGTCAAGTGGAATAAGCTGATTCTTCCAGTAGAACAGGGAGGATTGGGATTGCCCAATTTGAAGGGGTATTTCAGGGCTACATGGTTAAGACTCCTTACATAGCACAAGCAGAAAACTATAATTCAAAGTGGAAAGGGATGATGATGAAACGGGAGGAACCTCAAGAAACAAGAAGAGACTGGGATTTTGGATGCAGGCCTTTAATGAGAATAACAATAATCATACAGAATATTATATCCATAAAGTGTCAGAATGTATTCTAAGAACTAAACCAACACAGGAATGGAGAAAGGAGATTCTGCCAATAGGGATGATGGAAATTATGGATACAGACAATAGGCAAGAGGAGGCTGGAATTTATTGGTGAAAATTAGCAAAGGAAGCAAGGTATTAGGAGCAAATAACTAGAGAGGGAAAGATGATAGAATGGGAAGATGCCAAAAATTAATTTTGACTGCAGACTAGAGATTGCCTTCCCTATCATGGATTGATATCATAGTATAGGCAAAGAGAAAGAAATGGGGGCAGTGCTAAATGAATGAGCAGCACTGGTAGAGTTTTTAAAAGAGTCTAGAACATAAGTTGCCATTAAAAAGGAATAATTAGTAGAACATATAAAATATTGCATGATAACTATAAGAATCAATCAGAAGAGATTAAAAAGGATTAGGAAGAACGACTGGATAAGCAATTCACACAAAAAATGGGAGGATATATGTATGTCTCCAAATATGCAATAAAATGTAGAAGATTTAGGATTTCTGTCTGTAAATGTTTACAGAAAATATATAAACTCAATAAAGCAATGGATTGGACTATCCTAACAGAAATAAGTATCTAGAAACCATAACTGGTTGTAGGTACCAGTTAAACTTGCGGTAGTTAAAGGCTCTGTATCAATATATATAGTTATCTCCAATGCGGCTTTAGTTATCCTTGATAACTCCTGAAACATTACCCAAGGACATCCAACCCCAATCCCTATCATCCAATTATTGATATTATATATGTATAAGTCTTAAGTATTTTGCACATACACCTGTCAGTTTTAACTGCTGTACACAGAAAATTATAAACAATATTAAAAATATGACAACTTCAATTAAGTACTATGTGTGTGTGTGTATTTTTTATGTGTGTGTGTGTGTGTGTGTGAGTGTGTGTGTGTGTGTGTGTGTGTGTGTGTGTGTGTGTGTGTGTGTGTGTCTAAGGTCTTACAATCAAAGAAATCAAAGATGTTAGAGCATTTGTTTATTTTTTGTGTGTTTGTGAAAGAATAAAGGACATATATTTAAAATAGACAAATGCTTGGTTAAGCTTTATGAAGAATGTAATACAAGGCAAAATGTAACAGTATGGAGCAGCATTATTATTTACAATCTTTATATAATACAAGCAGGTGGAAACTGTAGAACTATACATAAGTGATACTTTTTTCATGAAGCCTTAGTTCTTGTGCAGGAACTGCGGAAATTTTGTATAATAAATAAAAAAAAAATTATGGCCAAGTTGGGAGTGTAGACTTGCTATGAAGAGGAAATAGAGCTGTTTTTCCACAGTGGTAAATTAAACCATTGAAAACACTTTTTTCTCATAGTGATAGGTATAACATCATGTACATAGGTAAGCCTAGAAAATCCTTTAAATGCGGCAACATAGGACATGTATAAAACAGGATATTCATTTTTACTGTGGTTCAAAAGGGCATGCAAAAGAAACCAGTGTTAAGAAATGCCCTAAATGTAAGGTGAGGGTTATTTCTGAGTTGACTGTCACAAAAGTGATGAAATTTTAAATTCAAAAGCTAGAATTACAGGAAATACAAATTGACTGACTAGCTGGAAAGAAAAAAAAATCAGTAGTTCAGGGAAAGAAACAGAATAAGTAACAGGATAAGATTTTAACTCAGGAAAATAAATGAATGTTAATCACAGAATGACCAGTTGCAGGCTCATCCCAAATTACAATCACATTTTTTGACTGGGTTAGTCCCACCAGGTCAGTGTCCACTTTTCAGAGGAGATTGGAGGTGGTTTTGATAACTAACATGGAGAAATTTGGTCAAGGCACCAGGGAACTTCCCCTACTCTTTACAGTAGGGGGAAGAGATTGGGTGTTACACATCCTGGCTTCCTGTTTCCTGTCCAGGCACAGAGGCAACCATGAGGAACAGGGTGAAAACATGGCTGCTGAGAGCCAAGGCAATTTGGAAGTTAAATGTGTTGAAAATGAAGAAAAAATGGTAGAATCACTACCAAAACTGTTTTCAGATGATGTGGGAGCAGAAAAAACATTGTCTGCTGATGGTGAGGAGATTGGGAAGGAGGTGGAGCTAAATGCAGTGGTGGAAATTGATTCAGAAGAAAATTTACAGAACATTTTGTTTAAAACAGCAGAAATGGCAGCAAAATGTATTATTTCAACCTTTCAGTCATGAAGGTTGCAGGATCAGTATTTGGAGAAGCTAATTAACCAGAGTGAGGCAGAAAGTGGAACTGCTGTATCCTGGAGTGACGTTATGGAAAAAATAGAAGATGGAGAAAAAGGAAAAAAACAGACAGAGAAGGTTCCAGAAAAAAGTCCTATACTCAAACGGTGGAAGAATAGGTTAAGGAGAAGACAGAGATGAAGGAAATAAAGAAAATATATGTTGTTCAGGTGAGCCATAAAAAAAGAAAAAGGCCTTGACAGATATGAGGCATAGGACAATGTTATTGCACCTCTGGGAGTAAACGCTGAAGAGGTAAGAGCTTTCATTTTAATTAACAAAGCAACTTTTTGTGACTTGTTTTTTGAAACTGGCCAGGCTATGGAAAACTTTTTGGGGGCCTATGAAAAAAGAAAGCAGACTTTTCATAGTCAGAATATGTTGTGCAAGCCTTTTTCAGGCAAACAAAAATAACCTTGATTCGGTTTAGAACTGAAGTAGGAGCAAAAGAACTGAGAGAATATTTGTTGAAAATATGTAAAGAAGTGGATACTACTAAAATCTACGATGAAAGAGGATTATGAACTGGGGGTTGGAAATGTGGCACAATCTTAAAAGTGGAAAATGACAATGTGATACACATACTTAGTATTATTAATGTGCATGACAATAGATGTTTAGTGAGGTACAAAGGACAACCAAAGACTTGTTATGTTTGTGGAAAAGTGATCATTTAATTAATGAATGTGACAAAAAAAGATTTTATTTATGTGAGCAGACAGGTCATGATGCAAAGAAATGTGACATGAAATGTAGTAATACAGGACATTCATGTTTAGAATGTGAGGTAGAAATACAAGAAAATGAAAAAGAAATTAAAATGAAAAATGACATTATACAACAAAAAGTATTAGAAAGTAATGGTATACAAAAACACACAACACAAGAAAAAACACAGAAATGGTATATAAATTTAAAGGGAAAGACAAAGAGAAAAAAAAAAGAAAAAGAAAGAGCGACAGATGAAACAAGTGAAGAAGACTGGCATATAGTAAAATGCAAGAAAAATTCAATAGGAAAGAGAGTTAGGGAAAGAAAAAGAAATTTAAAAACATAGTGGTAAGAGAGAATAAGAAAGATAAGGGTTAATAAGATTATTCTAATAACTGTTCTATAAAGCTGAAAATATTCGCTTTGAACGTGAACAGTATGAAGAATATTAAGAGAAGAATTAGTATTTTACAGTGGTATGCTGCAGTAGATGCTCAAATAGTATTAGAAGACATTAGAATGCTAACAGAAGAAGAAAGAGTGCAAACAGAAAAACTTTGGAATGGTACTGTTATTTGGAATATAGGTAAATAAACATGTTCAGGTATACGTATACTATGCCAAGAAAATATAAAAATATTAGATATTGCAATACTAGAACTGGACTGAATAACAATAGTGACTATAAGATGGAAAAATAGGTATACAGACTAATAGTTTTATATGCACGTGTCACAAAAAAGAAACAATGTTTAAAGGTTTACCTAATTATGTCTGTGTTAACATGGATATAATAATGACAGGTGACTTTAATTGTAATTTGAGAAATAAAAATAATAGTTGTGATGTTAAAATGGTTACTGAAATTATGAAAAGTGGAAAATCAAAAATATGGGAAAATAAACACTGGCCTTAAAAAAAGAAATAAAATTAAGACATGAATTGATTATTTTTGATATTGGAAGGACTACAATTATACAAAAAAAATTAAATATAATGGGTTCTCTGATCATATGTTGATTTGGATTTTAAGTTCATGAAAATAAGGAATATATTAAAATAGGAAAAGGCATAAAAAGAGTAAGGGTGGAATTCAATAAACGTTACACAGAGCAATTCTCCATGTAGGAATAGTGTTGCAGCCCTAACACGGAACATGGCTGCCGACCGATCCAGGAAACAGGGCTGGAGCGTGCACAAGCATGCGGACACCATGCAGACACAGAGGTGTCCGCTGAATGAAAATCACCTCATAAGCTGACAAAAAACATGCAAATGAGGTGAATTTGCAATTCAGCAAGCATAAAGACACCCGTGTAGGTGCCATGTCACTGTAGGAAATGTACGAGGTTAGAAACCATGCACCCGACTGTAAAAGTTAAACAGGGGCTGAAAAAGCCCAAAAAAATAGGGTGGACAGTGCACAGTAGGCACGCAAATGGCCAAAACTATGGCCAGTAATTCAAAAAATCAATGCAATGTAATATATATATATATATATATATATAAAGTTTAAGCGGTGTGCAGCAACACACAAACATGCCATTATGCAAAAAAAAAAAAACTTTATAAAATGAAAATTAGACATTTGTAAAAGTATTGCATTATAGTGCCCAGCAGTCATAGTTATACAATGGCAGGTGACAGTGGTTGCTAAGGAGACAGGCCCTGGCGTAGTGCAGTATCCAGGGTATATGCAATTAAGTGTATGTAAATAAGCCAGGGTTATTGCATAGCAAAAAGGGCCAGTGTGTCCACAGGTACAGGTAGGGCTAGAACAGTGTTGATGCAGGCAGAACAAGTAGCTGATATCACAAGGGGGTGTATCACTCTATGTTAAAACATAGTTGAGCTTAGCGGCACCTGTTTGCACTCAGCTAAGCACAGCTAAGCAGGGCTATGTGTTTGATGCTGCTGAGCATGTTTTAATTAGTTTAAGAAAAGCTAAGCATGGCTGTGGTTGTTGGAGGGTCAAAACTGCTGAGCATTGTTTACACTAGTGCAGCGGGTTTGTGCAGTGCACCGCACTGCTTAGCAGTGAAAGAAATAGGAAAAAAATAAAAAAAATGCCTGGGAAAGCCAATCGAGTAGAAATGACTGATAAGCCCTGTTCAACAGATACTGGCCCATTCAAACCCCCAATGCTATACCTATCAGGTGGAATGCAGCATAATGAGCCAATCACACAGGCTGCAACTGCAGCACACCACTATAGAGTATGCATACACTCTACAATCTGATTATCCCGCATACTCTGCACCATTGGAGTCACACTTGGGAATTTTAACTGGCAAAATTATAGGAATTGCTGCTGCTCTGCTACATCTGTATGTGCTAGATGCTGAGGTCAGTGAAGATAATGATGCTGATAATAGGCCCAGACAGAGAAGGAGAAGAGTGTTCAGGCCCAGGGTGACCTTCCAGGACCTGCATGAGCTGGAGATTTTACAGCACTACAGGGTAGACAGGGACATACTGTAAGAACTCACCAAGCTCTGCTGCCCTCAACTCAGACCCAGAGCAAGCAGAGGGGAACCCATCCCAGTGGAAACAAAGGTATGTGTAGCCCTTAGAATATTAGCTAAAGGTACTTTTCAAAGACCAATTGGGGATATAATGGGGATCTCACAGGCATCTGCATCCAGGGTACTCTATCCGTTCCTGGATGCCATGCAAGCACATGCCAGTGAGCACATTTACTTACCCCACACCCCTGAGGAGAGGGCCAGCAATATGCATCTCTTCCACCATGTAGCACACTGCCCTGAGTTACTGGGTGCCATAGACTGTGCTCATGTGCACATCAAAGCACCACCCGGTGAACAGGGTAGGGTCTACGTCAACCACAATGGGTATCACTCCATCAACTGCCAGGTTGTGTGCAATGCCCAGGGCATTATCATGAATGCATGTGCTGGCAGCCCTGACAGCTATCACGACTCCCACATCTGGCATGCCTCACAGCTGTACCAGATGTTTGCCAGGGGGGACATCCCATATGGCCATCTAATGGGGGATACTGTCTATGCACTAGAAGAGTGGATGATGACACCCATCAGAAATACACGCACACCTACTGAAGAATGCCATAATGAGGCACATGCACAAACTAGGAACATCATAGAGAGTGTGTTTTGACTGCTCAAGTCACTGTTCTGCTGCCTTGATATATCTGGTGGAATCCTGCAGTACTTTTCAGCCACAAGTGCACACATGTTCACAGTATGTGCCATGCTACACAATATGATCCTGCGGAAACAGCTGCGGCAGGAACATCACAGGGAAGGGACACACAGCCCCTCATCAATGCCAAGGTCCTCTCAGCCACAGGGGGACTCAGAGGAGGAACCCCGTGAGCCTATCCTTGTAGACAGACTTAGGTGTGTCCAGTATGCCCTGGCCTTGGCAAAGAAGCAGCTCATAGCACATGCACTGACAGCCTAGGGAGCTGGGGACTGACACCTCACTCCAACTCACATACATAGTAAAAAGGATGCCAACCAGACCACACAACCTGTACTTTACCATGTATTGGTTGTGTACGGCATGCATCAGACAAAGACAGCACTGAAGCACTGTTATCTCAAATGCTGATGACACAAGGTAAGTCACTCTTCTTTACAAGAAATGAATGGGGTAGTAGACTGTGATAGCATATGTATGGACCTGTTGCATGTATGCAAGGGAATAGACTGGGCTACCGGGATAGCTGCAGACAACTGACAGCTATGTGGGACAACAGGAGCTCTCTGTCCAACACTGGCTGACCCTTAACATGCAGTAGGCCCCAAGCCAGCAAAACCCAATGCACTATGTGAGGGAATGACATACAGTGGGGTCACAGGACAGATGCCTGACTGTCAATGCTAGGGTCACCTACCTCCAACATATTTGTATCCCCATACAACTGCAGTCACAGTATGTTTGCATGGTAATAGCATTACACCACACAATCTCTGGGCTGTCCCAATCAACCTGGTGATGTGTACCATTTCCCCAATATGCAGGGGTCAAAGTGGTATGTTTGTCTGTGGTTGATAGTGTCAGGAAATAAACTGCACTGTCTGGTGGTTGTTGTGGTTTAGTGGGTAAATGCATTACCATGGTTGATGGGGTACATGGTTCGAGACTGGCTGCACGTACTTTTTTGCAAGTGAGCTACAGCTATGGTAGGAGCTCTACAGACTGTCCATATATCAGTATTTCTTACTGCAAAAAAGCTGGACAAAGACAGACACAATGGAGGGATAGGGGGCCATGGATATGGACAGTACACAGCCCTCAGTAACCTAGATGGTGGCTAGTAGAACAGCAGGCTGTAACAAGTCAGTGCAGCTGCTGGATAGAAAGGCTGTCATGTAACTGTCAGTACTTACAACAAGTCATGGGGCACCATCCATACCCCACAAATGTACAGAGTTTAACAGAATGTCCACATTTATGGCTCATGTATCTGTTCTGTTTGTCATAACATTTGCAGTTTTCTGGCAAACTATTGGAAAATGACTAAAGGTTGCTGTGAACAACTAATAACAGACAGGTGAGATGCAGATTTCATACCCATTGGCAAATGCATGGTACTGCCTCACCATTCCACCAACTGTCTAGGTTTGTAAGAGCAATATTAAAATCCTGTCCCCATGTTTGGGCCTATGTCCCACTGTTATATATGGCCCTGCGCACATTAATAGCTGTAAGAGTATGAGAGGTGTGGGCAACATGTAGCCTTATAATAACAGTACAAGACAAAACATCTGAGGAACAGAGCAGACTTATTGGGCACCATGCTGGACAACCTGCAAAACAGGTACAGTCAGAGGTGTGAAGTCTGTAATCCTGTGTGTGGTGTTTCATCTCTTACACCAGTCACAACATACCTACAAGTACATAGAGCAGCAACTGTGGACAAAGCCAGGAATTGGAGCAGGGCAGGACAAAGGCCCGCATATAAGGGGAAGGATAAACTACTGAACAGACTAATGTAGAAAGTGCAGAATACAATAGTTTGTGTAGTAGCATAAGTTCCCTGCAGTGTATGGAGTCGGTAACCCAACTGTCTGTCAATGTTTCCTCATATCAATCTATACTGATCTGCCACTGAAGTACCAAGAAATTACAGTGCTATTTAAAATGTACCAGACATATTATGTAAAACTCTGTTCAGTCCAATACACGTACACACCCTACATATGGGTCAGATATTGTAGACAGCACACAGCCACAAAATCCCTCAGGCAGTATATCAGAGAGGTGCTGGACTGTTCCACCAGGTCCAGCAGACAATTGGCTGTAGCACAAAAAATCCTGGACTGGAGTACAGATAGTTATGGCCTGCAGTCTCATTGTTATTAGTTATGGTCATACTGGGCACACTCCTACACTTAACTAATTTCAGCCCATGTCTAAACCCACATCTGACTATAGAACTGTGATGTCCATAAATCTCTGTACATACAGACAGCTATATATACCTCAACTGTCTCTCAATATCCCCATCAGTTATGATTACCCTTATCTGGATCTTTTGGGTTTAATATAGACACATAACATATAGGTCACATATATGTTATGTATCATATATAGAGAGGCAGACACAGGCTGAGAGAGACAGACAGACAGAGAGAGATAGAGATCACTTTACAGGGCCTGCTGCTGTCATTCACCTTAGATGCACCTTTAGATACTCTCCAGGCACATAAGCTCCGTGGAGCATGTGATAAGTACGTAACACTACATTAGATACAACTAGATAGTAGTGGTTCTAATCTCATAACTGGCAACTCTATGAGTGTGTGTGTGTGTGTGTGTGTGTGTGTGTGTGTGTGTGTGTGTGTGTGTGTGTGTGTGTGTGTGTGTGTGTGTGTGTGTGTCTGTGTGTGAGTGAGGCATATCCCCTGTAGCAGTGTGGCTGCCTTCTGTGAGTGATGGTTATACCATTTTGAGGGCCTGTTCCACCCTGTTAACCCCCCCCCCATTGGATCACTTTACAGGGCCTGCTGCTGTCATTCACCTTTGATGCACCGTTAGACACTCTACAGGCACACAAGCTCAGTGCCACATGAGATATGTATGTACTACTATAGTGTATATACCTATATAGGTAGGGGTTCTATTCTCAAAACAAGGAACTTTGTGAGTTTATGTGTGTGTGAATGCATAACCCCTTACAGCAGTGTGGCTGTGTTATGCCCACCATCATACCTCTCAACCTCTTAGAGCAAGACATCTGGATAAAGCTAAACAGAAAAGTGGGACAAAGGCCATATAATAGGGGCGATTTTTAAATATTGCTCTTACAAACATAGAAAGTTGATAGCGTAACAGGTTGTGCATCAGCATGAATTTTTAGAAGGGTATGAAGTCTGAAAATAAAATATCTGACATTATTGTCTAAAATCATTCTTTAATGATTTGCCATGAATGCGCCAGAAAACCACAATTTTATGAAAAATGGACCAAAAATATATGGCAAATGTCAGGACATTCTGCAGAAATCTGTACAGGTAAGATGTATGGCTACCACCTGTCCCACACTGCAGGTTGCAGTCCATGTTTGGCCAGGTGTGACCTGTGAAAACAACTCAAACAATACAGAGGTCCCAAGAGTGTAGGACAACAAACATTTGCTAAAGCTGTGTAATAGTTGCATAAAGCAGGTATTGTACATCAGAAACACCTTACAGTTATGGGAAATAGCATAAGCTATGGAAATGTGACAAAAACTCTCACAATACTACAAGAAGTGTCCCACATTGCACATTTCATAAGATGGCAACCCTACTCTGTGTTGCCTATAACTGTGCAATATGTAGACATGTGGAGGCCCTGTGAGTAGTTGCTGCCCCAAATGACCACATGTATCTAGGCATGAATGCTAACTGCCACCAACCATATTTGAAGGTACTGCCTAAGGCTGTGGTGACTGTAAGTTGTTTACTGTCTGTCATTGACCCACCAACTGATGTTAACACACTGAAACGGGGTCTTACATCAGGTATGGAATGGTTGCAAGGTCCTAGCCTCAAGCTGAATGCAGAAAACAGCACCATCATACCATACAGCAAAGGCCATGGCCTCACTATTTCCCCCATCAACAGCAACTCCATAAACTCACAACCTGCATGGAGAGCCCTGGTACTCAGGTTCAGACATCAAGTAGCGCCAGTGGTCAGAAAAGCCTTGTACATGGTTCACCACATAGGTAAAGGGACTGCATCCAGATAAAAGGTGGACATTACCTCTGTATAGTCCTCAGTCAGTGCAACAATAATGTAGTACCATAGCCCATTTGGTATGCAGCTATCCAGACATTTGCAGCAACTGGAAAGGCCATAATAATACCCATAAAGGTAATCCGTGGCCTCCAACATCTGAACCATGCAGGCAACCTCAAATCAGTAGTGCCCCACTCGGTACTGGACAGGTTGTCCACAGG
Source organism: Protopterus annectens (assembly GCF_019279795.1). NCBI lineage: Eukaryota > Metazoa > Chordata > Ceratodontiformes > Protopteridae > Protopterus > Protopterus annectens. The sequence goes on from NC_056741.1 coordinate 1,896,395,385, forward strand.
TGGGCTATGGCATGCCTAGATGGTAATGTTGTGCCCAGCCCTTCTACAGCTGGCCCATATATGTGAGTCTAACTCTTCACTCATTCCCAGCACATCAAGCCTGAATCTGATATGTGACATTAACAAAACCTGCTGGAGAGACAGATTTGTCTCCCAGAGGCTGCCCTGTCTCAGGAATGCACTTCCCAGACATGTCAAAAAGAGTACCTTGCAGACTCTCGTCAAGTGCAGCCATGATTAGTGGATGGAGAACCACAAATACATCCCAGGGGTTGCACCTTTGTCCCCTCAGTGACAGGAGCAACAGGTGCTGATCAATGATTGTGTCAGGGATAAAGTAATGGCTAGGTGTTTAAGGGACCCAGGGCCATTACCCTACTAACCTTCTAGGATCTTATTAACCTGAGATCCTATGTAAATCCCAGGTGACGTATCAGGAGTAGCATGCTGTATCAAGGGGTATGCATGAAAGATTATGCTGTCTGCTCCCATTGTTCCTCACACACTGTTCTACACATATGCACCTAGGTAACCATGCACATATACAGCCATACCTTGGCAATCTTATATTTCTGCATTGCCACTATGCCATCCTGAGCTGCTGTATTGGCAGCAAGCCCCCACAGTGTAAACACACAGAAACCTGAAACAGAATAAGGTCTGGGAGACAACAGTCAGTCAGCAATACTAACAGCAATACAGCATCATGACACAAAGATACATACACTTTGATGTATACACAAGACAATTGCCAGCAGACAGCACCTTACAAGGCATAACACTACTGCCCTACAAAATGCCATTAAGTGTACTATAGTCACCCTGTGCATCAGACACATATTAGCATGTCCATGCATCAATGGTATAGATGACAGGGATGTGGCACAGGTATTATCACATGCACAGGGTGTGGTGTGGAGTTGCAAAAGGCCTGGGCTCTGCCACACAATTGACTTTGTATATGTGTGTGTCTGGAGAAGTGCTGGTCAGCTGGGCCATGAAGAGGAGATGTGTTTTGTGTGTGTGTGTGTGTGAGACAGTGATGTGTGAGTGTGTGTATGTACACAGTCAAGCTATCTGCCAGCCTTACATGAGGGTATGTTGGACAGCTGTGGACTGTACATGGCAGAATGTACAATTCACCGTCTCTGGCCACAAACATGGGAACTGGTTCCACCAGGACTGGCACTGGCACCACCATACCCAGAGCCAGATGTGGCACTACTTGCTGAAGGTGACAGGTGTCTGCTAGATCTGTGTTCCTCATGGGACCACCTGGGACCATGTGCCCATGGCCTGCCACATTGTGGTGTGGACAGCACCCTCCCTTCAGTAGTGCTGGTAGTACTGACACTACGGGAGTGTGACTGTGCATGGCCACGTGGGCTCTCAGCTGATGTTGTTGCTGACCTTCATCCACATGTCCAACACTCTACTCTCACCACATTTTCAAGCACAGACATTGCACAGTTAAGGACTGACATGGTCTCACTCCACTGTCTATCCACTACATCAGCAAAATGACATAAGGCATCAGAAATGCTATAGATAGAGTCATGCATGCCAGGCAGTGTGTCAGCCATGACCCTGAGAATCCATCTGTTGTACTGTTCACAACATGACTGTGCCTCCATGATGGACTGACACATGTGTCAGGTGACATGTGCTGGATGGGCAGCAGTCCTCCTTCAAGCACCCCTGTCAATCTGCCGGTGTGGGACCTCACCAGCTGTCTGGCTATGGCTAGTGTCTACAGTCACAAATGCCATAGTCACTACACTCTCCCGCTTGATGCCACCATCCTCTGACTGTCCAATATCTGTGGCAGCTGGGGACTGGGTAAGTGTGGGCATACTGACTGTGTGCGGGGACATTAGGGGAGGAAGTGGGATGTCAACCTGTGGTACAGATTCAGCTCCCAACAACCCCACCTGTACCTCACTATGGCCACCATCATCATCAGAGTCTGATGAGACACTGACATCAGGTTGTGAGGGGGACACACTCCAACCCCCATGGTCATCTGTAAGGGGAAGACAACATGACTGCATTAATTCCTGCACTATAATGTCTGCTGATCCACACACACGCACATACAGGTGAGGTGCCACAAATGCATTAGACAGACCACACCTTATGACTGATGCCATGCACAACACAGAAGCAGACCACAACAGACACATACAAGACAGGCCCTTAACAACATGCAGTGCAGCTACGTCCAGTTAATGTTGTTAGTGCTATACACCTGTGAGATAAGTGACATGTCAGTGTATGTGACGGACCTTCACCCATAACACAATGCATCAATTTCCACAATAGTAATGCACCCCTTTATTACAGACTGCCTACACCTTTACAAAAATAAGTGCTAATATGTTACAGCACCTGCAAATATGGTATTGTGATTACAAATGTAATGCACTGCAGTGCACCCCTCAACATGTGAACATGCATGCATTGCAATATGACTAAGCTTAACAGTTGTGTCCATGGCAAACTGGCAGCCCTTTACATGCCTAGGGTATAGATGAGCCATAAGAAAAGAGTTCCACACTCACCGGCAACAGGAAGATGGACCCTGGCCACACCAAAGGTACTTATGGATGTGTGGGGGAGAGATATTTTCAGTAGATACAAATGTGGCATTGGTACAGGATAATTTGTGCAGATATCAACATGTACAGCACAAACTGTGATACTAACCACATTACTGATATTCACAATATGTGAGCACATGTGTGCATTACAACCCCCCACACACACAAATGCAGATTGACCTGACATATGTGTACAGGTATGCAGAAGCTGCCACTATGAATGCTACAGTATTAACATGATGACAACACAAGGCTTGCCCAAATGCTCCTCTGCTGTGGAAGCTGTGCCTCCATGACATATGGTGTGATTGATTCTTGTGAGCTGGTGGCTGAACCCAGCTTTGCCAGGAACTCCTCTGTGGCTGAGAGTGTTTTTTGTGTAGCAGGTCCTCCACTGGTGTCAGCACAGTCTCTAGCCACAGCTGCGGCCCTTTGCCATGCATGATGTATCATATCAATGGCACAGATTCGGACCTGCTCATAGCTTCTGTCATGGTGGCCCACATAATTAACCAATGCCACAAGGTCTGCCCACAGTGCAGCTCATTCTTGCTAGTTATGGCAGCTCCTTGACAACAGGAACTGGTGATGGAGTTTCAGGGCATCAATTATGGCATCAGTCTCTGCTTCTGAGAAAGGTGGATTCCTATGGCAGGACATCCCTCCTGACAGACATGTAGATGGGAACACAATACATGACAACATACGTTGCTCATCATTATGTACACACCATGCACATCCACATTTGCCAGCACTATCCAACACTAACTCTCACATCATACCCCACCATCTATCAGCACAGTATGTATGTGGCTATCAGCAACATAGTGGCAATACATCATGCATTGCCCTCATGATCCTGATGTTTCCTGCTACTTGCTGCATGTCCTATAAGGTGTTCAGATGCATATTCCTGTTGCACCTATTACTGCTTGTTCATAGCCTGTCTACATTGTATGCAATGGTGTCAGCCTCCTACAGTTGTAGTAAGTACCTGGACGGTAGGCCCAACCCTTAGGTATCCCTGGCCTTCCTCCCTCAGATTCTGGAATATATGGCTGGACAATGTCATACAGTTTCCCCTGCCAGTCCTCTTGCTATGGGCATCCTGGCACAGTGCAGCACCTGCCTCATGTACAGGGATGGGCAACCATCTACAAACACAACCAAGGAACACACTGTGTGAGAGATGCTATGACATTAGGAACCTACAGTCCATGCTCTCTCCCTGTCAAACCTGCATATCTGTCCCCGAACAGGTTGTCAACACAGTCAGTACACCTCACATACCACCCACACCTACACAAAACACACACACATATATGCTGAGATCCTCAGCATACACATCCACAAACAAAGGAGACCTCTGAGGCAAAGCTACATGTGAATGCTACAGCCCTACACAGCACATACCACACATAGGCACATACCTGTGTACTATAACCACGAAGGTGTCACCACATATCAAACAATATTACATATAGGAGACTCCATTGTGAGACACACTGATTTGCCTCTCACCAGGCTGTATATGTGGATGGTCACAGTTACTTGTGTGTCACATGACATACTCTACCATATCGCATGCGTACTGCTGTCTCTCACCAACAGGTACTGTCATGAGTGTTTCACACTCCATGTTGGTGTGCCTGACCTGAGATGTACCTCCCTGGACTATATGCAGTGAGACATGAGTGAGCATGCTGATTATGTGTCCCAGTCAGGCATGTCCCTAGCCTTATGCAGCATTCCACTGTCACCCAGACTGATGCTGCAGTACAATCAGGAAATGATTGACCTTAACATGTGACCTGTTATCTTGTGATATTCCAGGAGGTTCCAGTACCTGAGAGCCTGGGATGATATGGTCAACAGACCACGATGCTTTGCCAGAGATGGCCTCCATCTGTTTCAACTGGCCTTCACGCATCTGGCAATGGTTCTCACCACCCCCATAGTGCTTTCATTAGGAAAAGTTATCACTACCAACATGCAACTGTCAGTGCAGTAGACATTGAAGGCCATGCTGCTAAATGCTAGGAATCTACACATGACTCTGCCCTGCATGCAAGCATTCTTAACCCTGGGTAATGCTGACATCTGTGCAGTCACACACACATGGTTCAAAGCTGCAGAGACTACCCCAGCCTTAACTGGGCAACCATCCTATCATACAGTCAGACCCCAAAGTGTGGGCGGTAATGCCATGAGACATGAGGTTTCAGTATATATGAGACACATACACACCTCTACGCCGTACAGACAATAAGATGCACAGGAGACACTGCAGGGGCAGTTCACCATTGCCAACACACTTATTCAAACCATAGCTAGCTACCGGCCAGCTCATGTGTCCAGGAAACCTATTCTGCCCTTTATAGATCTCATCAACTGTAGTAGGATATGGGTCTATACCCTGATCCTGGGTTACTTGAGCAACCCAAACATACATTGGAAGATATACCTAATACCAGCACACAAATGACCAGAGAGCCATCAACACTAGAATTACAAACACCTTGGTGCAGCTAGGGGCTACCCCCACATGAGGTGAGGGTGTGTTGGAAATGAAATTACACAACACAGCTTACCACTGCAGCATCCCTACAGTCTCATTCTCTGTGGCAAAGTAACCATCATGCGGTCATGTTTGCAGGGTCTATATTATTTCAGCAAATGCTTAAAATAGCAAATGCTGTTTAATAGACCCATTAAAGTTGAAATCCCTAAATCTTGAACACACGGAATGGTGATTTTTTTTGCCCAGAGAAAAAAATCACTGATCTGTAAAAAAAAAAAAAAAAAAAAAAAATCAAAACACAAAATAAAGTGGGGGGGGCAAAACTCCCCACATCCCCCCTACTTAAATATACCAACTCCAGGATTGCACTACAATGGAGGAAATGGCAAAGTCCCGAACATGGCCCAGTGATTTTTTTTTTCCCTTGGGAAAAAAATCTCTGTTCTGTGTGTTCGGGATTTAGGGATTTCGACTTTATTGGGTCGATTAAACAGCATTCGCTATTTTTAGCATTCACTGAAATAATATTGACCCATGTTTGCAGTCATCATCTCCCACAATACCCTTCTAGCTAAGGTCAGACATACATACACCTCCAACATGGAATACAGCCTCCTGTGGGGTGGTATACACAGCTTCATAGTCCCCAACCCCTCTATAGGAACTGGCACCAATATCCACACATACACACAAGCGCTATACATGCATTTGTATAGATGCATGGAGTCAGGTATACCCGACAGGACTACATCATCCACTGCAAGGATAAATACACATGTCTGGTGGACATCTGCAAGAAATAGTGTCTATAACAGCAATGACATACCACCATCTGAGACAAAGTAGGAGCAGGTGCCCATTTTGGAGCAATGTCTAGCGTGAACTCCTGGAAACCTGCACAGCAAACCAAACAAGGAGATGAGCAAGGAGTGAACACACGTTAGTAAAACCAACACAAAAGTTCACTCTGGAAACTCCAAACCTGCACAGCAAACACAGGTCCAGCATTGTCACCATCCACTACAATCATCTCTCCTTCTGCTCATATGTCTATAACATCAGAGGAAGCACTTAAATCTGCTCACTTGTGGTGGACAAGGACACAACCTATACCAGTGCTGTAGGTCTAGCATACTTGATGCTTGACAGAGTCAGTGTAGGCTTCTCTCTCTGTCCCCCCCATCAGTACGTCAGGATGTTCCCAGTACCTGCCCCCTTCTCTTATATGTAGTGAACAGGTCACCACTGCCATGTGAAATTCATGGTATAGAGCCACCATGGGAGCCTAGCACATCACAGGATGCATCCTGCATGACCCCAAGCATGACCTTGCAACACCATAAGGCACATATATTCACAGGAGGCTTGACTACTGTCTTTGTCCCAGCCATGTGAAGGACAACCACTGTCACCCCTTTACACTAAGGTGGGGGTGTCCACCAATGTGTCACATTATACACCCATCAGCCTAACTAGGCTGATCTGCAAGGCCATAGCACAGTTTATATGAACCTCATTAACAAGGACATTGGTGACTTCCACACACTCTATCATGCACAGTTAGGCTTCATCAAGGATTGCATCATGTCTGTTACACTCGGTTGATGTCTTTGACACAGTCACCAAAGTCATGCAGGGTGGGGGGGTGAGAATGCACACTGCCAACCTTGACCTGGACAAAGACTTTGACAGTATAACCCACTTGGCCATAACATATATATGCTCCCAAGTATGCATCACACCATATGTTACCAGTGGGTTAGCACACTGGCGTGCTGACATGACCCACGTAATCCACATATGGGAATCCACCTCAAGCAGTTGACCCATAACTAGCAGTGCTACCTGGTGTTCTGTGTTTGGGCATCTTTAAGCGTGATGTACACTTCTGATGTGCAGGACACAGACATTGGGCTATGGGCGACCATGTTTGCAGACGACTGCATACTGTGTACTGTCACCGGATTCCCTAGTGATGTGAACACCTGCCTAGGAGGGTCTCCCACAGACACATGATGGGTGCCAGAAACATGGCCTCAGGCTGCATACCAGGAAATGAAGTGTCAACCCCTTTGGGGAGACTGACATCCCCACATATTATCACAGCACTAACATCCTAGGCACACAATCAGTAGTGAGGGATTTGTGCACAGGTTGATGGCAAGATGACAGTTCACCATCCTGTTGATTCCGTTGTAAGGTAAACCTTCTACATGGCCTACCTCATACATAAGGGTATATCATCCAGGGACATGGTCATGACATCGCTGTATTCCCCCCCCCCATAAGGCCCATTATTGAGTATAATGCCCTGTTCATTATTCACCTCACACAGCACATGTAGCAGCTGGGGACATCACAGAGGTTCCCCACCAGGGAATACAAGGGCCTCAAACATCTACTATACACACATAGGCTATAAGCCCATCCCTCTACCAGTTTCATACATACTCCTCAAAGGTGACCTAGGCTTGGCATACAAGGCAGTCATGGACTCCACTTTGTTGGGACTGCTGCACAAGTGCAACTGAAGCTCCACTCTATTAACACACACACGCTATCAACCTGGTGTGTGACATCAACTGGGCTTGCTGGCGGCTCAGATGGGTGCCCCACACACTCACCCTGCTGTGGTATGGACACACTTTCCACATCAGGCAGGGTAGCTATTTACACCTTTGCAAGTGGAACCTGGGTGACTGGATGGTTAACAGCACATACACCCTTGGCATACCGCCTGTGTCCCTGTTGGACTATGACATCAAGTGCTGCCTTGCATACACATGGGCTAACATCTGGGCTAGGCTTATGGGGGCTCAGGGCCCATAGAATAGTAACCTCATATGATACTAGGTGTACCAGTTATGGCCTGTGTGCTGTGATAGACTGTGTTGTTCTGTGTCCACACCCATCACTGTCATCTACTGTGGTATGTCCCCTATGGGCAAAATTACAGTACCATGTTGGTCGTACAGCCACCATCTGACAAATACATGACTGGTAATACAAGTGTATGTGGACGTTCTAACAACATGTGTGCTACACAAAACCTGAGAGCAATGCAAATGTGGTGTCGGGTTTCCTCCTGGTAGGTGTCCAACATCTGCAGTACACAGATGTTTGCAGAATGTGTACATGTGCCCGTTATATGTGGACCCCCTGCCAGACAAATATGGATGTCTGGAAACCAGTTGGACAATATGTAATGCTTGTCCCCAGAGTGCGGGTAATGTGTCTGTGACATAGCAGACCCCTCAGAACACAGTAATAGTACATTAAAAGCTGGTACTGTATTCATTCCCTTACATTGTATGCTCAGTATGTACACACTACTGCTGAGGCAGAGCCTGTGTCCCCCACACTACTGCTGCCTATAACCTGCGGTCCTGCTGCAGGGGGTCCCAGATATGCTAGCCATAGATGTCAGGCAATGAGATACAGGTGTGGAGTACACAGTGACCTAGCCAGAGTACGTCAGGAACAGATAGGGACACCTGGATCATGGTTGAACTATGCCTGTATGACATTCACAGACTGAGAGGGGCTCACTGACAGTGCATGTGATATGCCAGCTGTATCCCCCAGTAGTTACTGTCACTATTGTACAACAGAAAATCCAGTAGCATTCGTATGTGAGCTGACCATTGCTGGGGGACTCAGGGGCCAGAGCTGTGATGTATGTCACTGCAGACAGAAACGCCAGTTATTCTCCAGAGCTGAGTTGACCCAGTGGCTAATGCACTATGCTGTAGTTCAGAAGGTCCTGGGTTCAAGACCTGGCAAGGGTGATTATTTTAGTGATGTGCATAACAGTGTTATCATCAGATAAGGTGAACAAAGCAGTTTTAAGCAGTTTGCGCAGGTTTGGGTGACATGCCAGGATGTTGAGCAGTGCTTTGTCCTGCTTAAACCCACGCTAGTTCCAAAAAAAGAAAAGAAAAAAGGGTTATAGGAAAGTGGTGAAATGGGGGAAAATGGGGACAAACAATATGAAAGGTAGGTAGGGGTGTCCAGGTTGGATGTAGGAAAGGACCATAGCTCTCCATTTCTTGTGTGGCAAAAGCTGTACATGTGGACAATTTTGAATTTGGAGCCTAACATCCCACAGGGATGGGTGTGGGTGACATAACTTTGTTGATTAATTGCTTGGATGATTGACTGATGGCAGTGCATGTGTGGGCGAAATGGAGAGCTATTTATGGGGCAATATTTTGTTTTGTAGGACAGATGTCCTTTTTTTTAAGAAGAGAGTGGAATGTTGGGGAGGGGCTGTAGGTCCATTTGGGGAGGTAAGATGGGTAGGAGAGGTTGCATTTGCAGACAGACAAGACAGACAACCCAGTGGACAAGGGCGGTGTATGGCACATGAGGGGATAAACACCTTGTAGGGGAGGGTGTTTGGGAATCAGAAGGCCAAGTGCCCCCCAGATGGCAACAGTGGGACTGAGCTCCCCACCCATGGGCAGTCACCACTGCTCCTTCACAGCCCCAAATGTGTTTGTGCTGGGGGCTGGATGCCAGGGCCAGCCTGCCCCTCCAGGTGCACAAGTCTGCTCTCGATCTGGCCCAGTCGGTTATCCAAATTGCACTGGATAACCCTTCACACCATCCCTGGGAACTAATTTCAGGTGGCAACATCCTCTCCGCTCCTGCACCCGGGGGGGGATGGGCCCCATCCCATGAGGCTGTTCCACCCATGGGTGGTACAGGACCAGTGGAGGAGGCAGATCCAGGTTGGGTCCTGGACATGCTGGGACCCATTGTCACAGCCAGATGTGGGCTAGGCGGATCCATCAGAACTTGCCTACTGAATCATGCATCATGCAAAACATTTCAGAGCTTTACTGGAAAGGCTCACCCAGATTCTGCTATAGCTTGCTGTGAGGGAAAATTTAATTTGCTTTTTATTTGTTGTGTTTTGTATTACTTTATTGCCTTTTTCTATTTTGTATACTGTGATTTGTTTTCTTTACACTGTGTTTTACTTGTATTCTGCTTTTAACTGCATATTAAAACTTGAAAAGAGACTACAGCCTGTCTCTTGTGAGTCAGACAGAAATTAGAAGAGGTCAATTAAGGAGTCACACATAAGTTACAACAGGTCAGCTAAGGTTAATCATCTGTGAACTGACGGGGTGGAGCTAGGAACTAGACCTTCTATTTAAGGGGTAAAATAAAACATTTCAGAGCTTTACTAAAAAGGCTGACCCAGATTCTGCTACAGTTTGCTGTGAGGGAAAGGTTAGTTTGCTTTTTATTTGTTGTGTTTTGTATTACTTTATTGCCTTTTTCTATTCTGTGTACTGTGATTTGTTTTCTTCACACTGTGTTTTACTTGTATTCTGCTTTTAAGTGCATACTAAAACTTGAAAAGAGACCAAGGCCTTTCCCTCGTGAGTCAGACCGAATTTTTTCCCACCTGGTTACTGTTGTGTTCTTACTGTCTTTCTAGTTGCCTGCCCCTTATTTTAATTTGACCATATATCTCATTTCCTCTCTGCTTTTACTGGCTGGTGGGAGTAAGCACAGAATTATAATTTTGTGAAATCACTCCCCTTCAACTATTTAAATTTATTGGCCACCCTACTGTATTCTATAGTACCAGAATACAAAAGTGACTACCCCCTTTCAATCTATTTTGCTGCTTTAAAAATAGTGACTCTCCACTAAAACTTAACTTTTAGACAGGTAAAACTTAAGTTACCTACTTTCACATCAAACTCCTCTCATGCACACTGCAGTGTTTAGGATAAACATTTTTTTCATCTTACCTTTAAGCATCTATTGCAAGACCACCCCGTTATTGTAGAGCCCACATTCTGCCTCTCAGTAGTCATCTTGGGATTAGGGCTTCTGTTTTCTCCTGGTGAGAGAAGGAGTGCAGTTACATTATTTCCTAGAGACTGCTGATCACCCAAAAGCTTAATAACTGCTTTATAGGTGACAGCATAGAATCTGTGCTTATATTCTGATCCTGGTGAGAGTAGGAGCAGAGCGCATTGATTCCTGACTCTTTCTGGTTGGAGAGTGAGTGTCTGTGCTTAACATACCTGATTGGCCTGGTTGCTATTCAAGGCATCTACCAGAAAAAGGCTACAAGCCTGTAGACCCTTGCATCATCTGGGACAAGACTGTGGATAACAAAACAGGCCATGGCCTGCTTCTCTTCTTGGGATTGGTGGTAAAACTAGCTAGTTTTAGCTAGAACTAGCCATTTCTTTTTAGTTTTATCACTCAAAACTGTTTCCTTGTTTTCAGCACTTGCTCAGAACTTGTTGTGAGCACTAAATAAACTACAAATTACTACAGCCACTCAACTTTCCTCACTTGTCAAGAGGAAAGCAGTTCTTAGTACTTAAATTAATAAGCACCTATCCAGGGATGTCCATGGGTCAGCTCCCTGTGTTTTCCCCTGTCCACCTGATGAATCTGGGCATCTTGTGGCAATGTACCAATTGCCTCATGTACACTGACAACCCTCTCCTCCTACCACCCAACACTACAACCTGTGAGAGATGCACTTATATAGCCAAACTGGAAGCCAAGCTCTCTCCAGCCAAGACTGGACTAGACAGTCAAGCGGAGAAGGTTAGCACCTGCATCACACCACTCTAAACACAGTCCTTCAAAACCCACACTACCAAAACCCACACATAGAAACACAAAGTACACACCCACATTCACGGAGGCTCTCAATAAAAATCTGCCCAAGCAACAGAGACCTGCCAATCTGAAATGCAGACAACCACCCCCCCATCACTACCCAAATGACACATAGCCCAGAAAATCAGTGTGCCACTCAACCTCAGCCCATAAGGCAAAACAACATACCAACACACTAGTCATAGGTGACTCTATAGTCAGGCACACTGATGTCCCACTCACCAGGCTAAACAAGGAGAAAGTTACTGTCAGCTGCCTGTCGGGTGCCAGGATCTGCCACATAATGCATGAATGCACTCAGGTCACTCCACAACAAGTACAAATATGACTCTGTCATTGTCTATGTTGTTGTGAATTACCTGAGATGTACCTCCCTGGATTATATGAAAAGAGACCTGGAGGAGCTCTTGGATCTTGTAGCCTAGGAGGGTATGACCCTAGCCCTGAGTAGCAGCCTGCCGTATAACCCTAGCCCTGAGTAGCAGCCTGCCATCGCCCAGAATTATCCCACAGTACAAGGACAAAATGATTGATTTCAACAATTGGCTAAGCTTCTGGTGTCATTCTAAGGGGATCCGGTATCTGTCTGCCTGGGACAACATGGTTGACAGACTACAATAAGTTGCCAGAGATGGCCTGCACCTGTCACCCCTGAGATTCCGGATACTGGCTAATGCTCTTGCCACCCCAATAGTGCCTTTTTTAGGCAAGGTTCAAATGCTAAATTCACCACCATAACAGCTACAAGCAAGCAAACTCTGAGGGTAATGCTACTCAATGTTAGAAGTCTAAACCTCAAAATGTACTCACTCGAGGCACTCCTTAAAATGGAGAACATCAACATCTGTGCAGTGACAAAGACCTGGTTCAAGGCTCCAGAGAGCACCTCTGCATTACCAGGCTATAATTCATATAACTTCTGTGGCTCTGCTTGACAGGGGCACAGGAAATTAAGTGTTTTGGGTTGGTGTAAGCCAGGGAACTTTGTTGGCTAGGCTTAGTTAGGCCCTTGAGCTGATAGCCTAGTACCTACCTAGGAACCTATGAACACCTTTCGGCCACCTAACCTGGACCAAAACATTAAAGGTGGAGGAGTGTCCATATTCATTAAGGATATCCACACCTCCAGGCTAGTTGCACAACATAATGCATCCAAAATTATCCAAGTGCAACTAACACTGGGCAAGACTAATCACCTAAACATCCATATCCCACCCCCACCCTCATTAAGGAAACCACCGTCACTTACTTCAAAGCCAACTTCATGCTTCTTAAGACAGAAGTGGCAAACTTCATGACACCCATGCAGATGGAAAATAGAGATATGACTGCTGAATCCTACACAGATGTACTGTATAAGCACATACACGAGTGCATTAATAGTGCCATCCCCAACAGAACCAAGACCCTATCCCCCCAAAAAAGGAAGCCAATCTGGTGGTCCCCTGCCATAAACAAACTCTACAACAGAAGGAAGAATCTGTTGCAAAAAAGAGTAAAATCCCAAGATTGGAGGAACTCCCTGGTCAGCCTCAGCAAGAAGCTGAGATCCCTCATAAAATCCTCCGAAGCCAGTTATGAAAATAAAATTGTCACTTATTCCAAAGACAACCATAAAACATTCTACAGCTATGTCGAAAATCTCAATGGCAACACTCAGATCAGGTCTGAGCTACAGCACAGTGGCACTAAATATATAGAACCAACTGATATTGCCAACATCCTGGCAGATAGGTTCAGTGCTAACTTTAACCCCCCCCCCCCTCACCCTCCAAAGGGCCCATTTTAATAGCGGAAGAATGCAAAGCCCCTGTAATCACAGATGAATAAGTAAAGACCACACTCTCCAAAGCCAAGAACACAGCATCCATGGGACCAGACAACATCCCAGGCTGCATACTGCATGAACTACAGAACGAACTGGCACCCCACCTAAGTACCATGTTCAATCATAGCCTCGCATCAGGCTATGTGCCTACTGAATGGCACAAAGCAATGGTTATCCCACTCCACAAAGGTGGTACCACCATGGACCCTGGAAACTACCACCCCATTAGCCTGAAGAGCCTGGTCTGCAAAGTCATGGAACGTATCTTCTTGGAGTTTATAAACAAAGACATAGGTAACCTCCAAACCCTAGACCCCACTCAGTTTGGGTTTGTAAAGGGTAGATCATGTCTACTAAACCTGACTGGTAGATCATGTCTACTAAACCTGACTGAGTTCTTTGAAGTAGTCACTAGAGTTGTATACAAGGGCAAGGTAGTGCACAGAGCCTATCTTGACCTCGCCAAGGCTTTTGATACCGTCCCCCACTCTGGCATTATAGATAAACTCATTAAACTGGGCATAAATCCCTATGTCACAAGATAGGTGGCCAACTGCCTCACTGACAGAACCCACACAGTAAAAGTAGCCGACTCCAAGTCTGACTTCAGACCAGTGATGAGTGGAGTACCACAGGGTTCAGTTCTGGGTCCTCTCCTGTTCGGCATCTATTTCTCTGAAGTGCAGGCCAACACAGAAGGTCTTTGGCTAACAAAGTTTGCAGATGACTGCAAACTGGGAGCCATAATAGAATCACCTAATGATGTAGACATTCTACAAAAGGGCCTCACAGAGACCGATGCTTGGTGTCAAAGTCATGGCCTCAAGCTCAGTGCCAAGAAGTGCATTGTCATCCCCTTTGGGAAAAACTTGGTATCCATGAACTACCACATAGGTGGTAGCTCACTAAACACTGAAAGTGTGATGAGACCCTGGGACACAGGTGTACAGTAGTCTCTCCTTTGATAAGCACATCACCACAGTAGTCAGGAAATCCTTCTACATGGTGCACCTCATCACAAAAGGGTTCTCCTCTAGAAAAAAAGGAGGTAATTGTTCCTCTCTACTCATCAGATCCATTATTAGAGTACAGTGACCTGTTTGCCATGTATCTCACAAGATACCTACAATAATTGGAAAGGCCACAGAAATACCTCACTAAGAGGATTACTGGCCTCAAACAGATGCCCTACGCAGACTGTCTCAAAAAACTCCAGCTCTACTCTGTCGCATATCACCTACTCAGAGGCAATCTCTGTCTAATATACAAAGCTATGTCAAACCCAGAGTTGTTGGACATGCTACACTTAAAGAAATCCCATTCTTTATGAACCACATGCTCCAGGGACCTAAACCTTGTCGCCACAATAAACAGAACATGCTGGAGGGATAGATTCCTTTCCCAGAGACTTCCCATACTCTGGAACAAACTACCCATTCATGTCAAGCAAAGCTCCTCATTGTCCCTCTTTAAGCAAAATCTTGGTGACTGGATGAGAAATAGAAAATTCACCCCAGGGATCACTTCTGTGGCACTGCTTGACAGGGGCACAGGAAAATAATTTTCTTGGGTGGCAAAAGCCAGGGAACCTTTTTGGCTAGGCTTGTATAGGCCCCAGGGTCGATAGCCTAGTACCTACCTTTGAACCTATGAACCTATGCTATGGTGTTGAGATCTGTCAAAGTGTATTGGTTAGTCATGAACAGAACATTTCAACATTAGTTATAACAGCATGCATGGGTGTTCCAATTAACCCAGAACAATAAAATTGCATAACATGCAGAACACAGGCATAAATGGAATAACACTCATTATTGTAACAGCATGCCAGTAACAGTTATGGCAAAAGGCCAACAACATTGGTATTTCAACAAGGTATGTTAGTATGCAACCATTGTAACATATAACCAATAATGCAACACATGGCCCAACATTAGGTTTTCAGAACAACATATGTGAAAATGGACCATACCCATAGTATAAGAATAATAATTGTGATGCCGATAAGGGATGGGGTGAGAGAAAGACATTCCATTAACAACTGTATAGGTTATGTTTTTCACAACAGTACTGCTCAATACTCTAAAGGTCTGCCCTTACTTTATGTCTACAAGTGCCCTATAGCTTCTGTAGCACATACATACTTCTCAAGCTATCTAGATAGGATGGTATTGGCCTACAGGCGCATAACTACAGGGGACTGTTACATGTCAGGGGAACATATATGACTACCAAGGTGTACTCTACACTGATGTTGTGTGAGTGTGATACTGGCATACTTTTAATGGGTTTATAACTGTGTCCAAGGTTTTTGGGAACAATGATCACTATCCATGACAGCATTACACTTGAGAGACATGTATCATGCACAGTACAGAGTTTACACTTATCCTGCCATCATTGGCAGGCATGGGGTTAGACCATCAGCAGACATTCACAGACACACGAGGAATACAGCCTTACCAACAATAGACCATTAATTTGTCTTAATAACTTGGAATAGTACTGTACTTCATGTCATTTTATTTAATGGAGTCTTATCACCTTGTTGAAAAATGCTTTACACACTACTACATCTGGACACATACATTAGTATACCTTCATACAACTACTACAGACATTTATTTACCTGTAAGTCCTGTGGGGAGAATATTTGTTAACAATACATAACTGTTTCTATAAATAGTCTGTACTACTTATCTGTTGCTATAAATATATCTTAGCACTTGTCTGTGGAGTCAAACCCCAGTCTGTGTGTGGCAAAATGAACAACATATATATTGCTTATTACACCAAGCTACTGGGCCACTGCTGTGTGTTGATTGCGTGATATGTACCTAAAGCTCACCTGGTGACAAAGTGTGACCTGGTAATATAGGTAGAGTGTCAAACAAGACTACAGTGACAGTTGAACATACATGCATGAGATTCATGCATGACAGAGATAGTAGATGAACTGCATATTAATACTTGCAATGCAGGTGTACACAATTAACCCCTAGTGGATTGGAATATGTGTGATTTGTGCAGACCATATTCGGGTGCTGGGTTGCCTACCAGACCCATATACATTTGCACATGGTATATTTGCAGTCTACAGCTATTACACTTTCATACTTGCCTGCATCAGTGTGCCTACATTCAGGGATGCGTATAGCTGAAATGCAAAGGTTAACATAGGACAATCCTGGGAGAAACACAATATAATACCTTACACAGTACTACTCTAGGTTCTGCTCTTAGTGCAGAACAAATATATTGCATTGTATCATGTAGTGCAGCTCCACATCTACACTTTAGCGTGACAGTTATTTATTGGCCAGCCTTCATTCACTTCATGCTGTTATACCCATGTTTACTTCTCAAAACCTGTAATATTTGATTTCTTAAACAACAGCCCAGAATACACACAACAGTTGGCAGAACACAGTTTATTGAGAGTGAGATGACACAGTGATTGGTATACAGCTGACAGTCTTTATTGTTCTATACTTTAAATGATGTAGGCATTGGAATACATATGTTATTACACACTCTATGCAGTTTTGCCTTTATTTCTTTACATTTCTGATTGCAGTTGTATTGTATTTCCTGTAGATTAGGAATGCAGTAAATTTATTCCCTTAACATTTTCAATGCCGGTGTGCTTTATTACCAAAACATGTATTACTAATACAGTCTGCACGTGTTATTCCCAAACATTATGATTGCTTTATTAACTTCCTTTCCATAATAGTAGCATGTTTCATTCTTTCATCTATATTGAAATGCACCTGGCAGTACTCACTTATATCAGTCCAGGTATACGTACATATTCACTGCAGTACACTCACAACAGACTATAACTACTGGCAGTTACTACTGTACTCTTTCTTAATTGGATTACTATATATTGCAAGATATATCTGTACTCACCACACTATCACTGCATTCTGGCCAGGCACCTTGCATGAGCCTCCAGGTTGTGAGCCCTAGCCTCTGCTGCTGTGGGGGAAAACACACCATTATGCATACCTGTCTGTCAGATATTCATACTAGAATTTGGTAAATCAATGGTTCCTTTACTTACAGACTTCTGGGGCATTACTGTCCCAAGCATCTTGGATCCATTTGGCCAACAGCTCCCCCTTCCTTCACTTCAGGTCATCATAATGATGATATACCTGCTCACCAGTGTGGGGGATTCCAGTTGCAGTGGTGAGGTCATGTTCCAGATGGTCCCAGGCCTCTGACTTGTATTCAGAGCCTTGGTACTGGCCCAGCAGCAGCTGGTCACCATGGTCTTTGACAAGGAGCCCAACCATGACCCTGGACTCTAAAATGCTTCAGCGCTGCTCCCAGACGTGCGCACCCTCTCCAACTCCAGCCATAGTTCCCTACAGTGATTAAACTCCAACAGGTCCTGGCTATATTCCCACCTGTTCAGCTTAAATAAGGCTGTTTATTCTGCCCTTTGCTGCCATTGGACCATTTTAAAAATTGTTAAGCAAAGCTTAGCACTGCACAATCCTGCTGAGCTTAGTTGAGCAGTGCTTAAACTGGCAAACCCACTTAGCTGAGCTGAGGACTGCTTAAACTGGCATTGCTAACCAGTGCCCAAACCAGCTAAGTGGAGCTGCACATTGCTAAGTACTGTTAAACAGGTCCTGTTTAAGCATTGCTTGTATTGGCTTAGCAGTGCTTAGCTAAGGGCAAACCAGATTTTTAAATAATAAATAGAAAATATATTGACATTAATTGTTCATTAATGATACTTTATTATTATGTGTATGTATTTTACTTTACATAACCTAACCCTATGTATTTTAATTATGTTATCTTGGGGTGTGACTGTAATGTATTGGACACTTGTATCTAACTGTAGCTTTTCTCCTTGTATCTCCACTAAAAATGGGCTTCTGGACTAACTGGACTAACCCAGTTAACAAATATCAATAACTATGTCAATAAAAAAAAAGTATATATTAATGCTATCAGATGTAATAGCTGAATGGCCTGTCAGGGTATTCAGACCATGCACCTACTGCACACAAAGCTGTGACTCCAACCATTCAGCTAAAGTGGATGTGATGATTTCAGCTATACATTTGTATAGAGCTTTCAGTTACATTTAAACACTACTGAACAATGCACCATACTGCACAAACCTGCTCAGCTATGTTTAAACTTGACCTTTTCTATTAAAATTAAAAGCATCTGGTTTCTACTTTTAGATGTCTGGCATGTGTTCATTGCTAAGTGCCACTCCATGCAAACACTAGGGGGGAAAAAGGTAAATTACATTTTAACATTTATATTTAAGTGCCATCTGGCATTTTGACAGTATGGGGGGTGTTACAGACACTGTAACATACCCCCTGCAAATAAAAAAAATGGCCAAGTAAGCACAATTAACTTTTCTATTTCAGTGCCACTTTGACAGTGCAGGGGGGTGTGTTACACATCTCCAAGCCCTGAAACACACCCCCTACACTGATTCAATAACTGTGTACATGGCTCTCCCGCAGTAGGGTGCCTTCATTAATATGTAAGGTGTGCTGCTGAGGGGGAGCTGCAGACACAGCCACAGTACACTTTGTGTAAGGCTTACACTATTCCTACATAGAGGGGGCTATTCAGTAATCCTGCATGTAGGAAAAACTAAGTCCTACTCGGAGACTGCCATCTAAGAGTATGACATCAGCGCGTCATGCATATGCATGAGGGCGCACTGACTCAACTCCCAGGCTAACACGGAGCGTGTAGGAGTGCAGGGGGCATGTCAGACTGCCGAGCAGTCCAACTATCCACGCCCGTGCAAGTGCCTAAATCTGCAAATGTCAGCAGATATGACCGAGTCCGCTCAAATGTGTATACCCTCAACACTACACTCCCCCACATTCAAAAGCCCTGTACAAATTAAATAAAATGTAAAACAATTTTTTTTATTATTCACGATATAGCTGCCTGTATTTGCGCGTGTGTGC
The DNA here is from genome assembly GCF_019279795.1 of Protopterus annectens. Taxonomy (NCBI): domain Eukaryota; kingdom Metazoa; phylum Chordata; order Ceratodontiformes; family Protopteridae; genus Protopterus; species Protopterus annectens. Next base: position 1,896,414,963 of record NC_056741.1, read on the forward strand.
CCATTGCTTAGCTGCAGTTAGCAGTTTAGACATCGAAGAGGATAATAAACCACTTATATGCAAATTAAGTCAAATAGCAATAGTGTAGTGATAGATCCTTCGCACAAAGAGGAGGCATTCCCGGTTCGAATCCCACCACTCCCCTTTCCATTTTCTGTAGGAAATCCATGCATAAAAAGAATTCCTGACATTTACCTTTTAAATTTTATTAAAATGCATCGAATGACCTATGTAGTAGTGAATGATATTTTAAATATATATAAGAAAGTGAAATGGTCATCATACTAATGTATGCATAAGTAACCTATCTTAAGCAATGTGAAGCACTGCTAAGCAACGTTTACCAGTATTAAGCACACTTAAGAATAATTGCCCATAGCTAAGCAGTGGTTTAGCTAGTGCAATAGCTTTGCGCGGAGCTGCACATCGCGCCAACTAGCAAAAAACAAACATGTTTGCGCGGAGGTGCGCACCGCGCTAACTAACACAATGTCGGGCAATGTCGGGCAACGTCGGTAAACGTAGAGCAACATTGGGCAAAGTTGAGCAAAGTCGGCTAAACCCAGCCACACCCCCTACCAATCAGGCCAGTAGTAAAATAAAAAAGCAATGACAGGTCTCGAACCCGGCATAGTGTGTACCATAATCACAGTACTGATCCACTAAGTCATGACAGCATTTGATGTTCATGGATTGTCAACATACATATACATATGAATCAAAGTTTACCCATTGCTAAGCAGGTGTGCACTCAGCTGAGAACTTTCAAATCCGGCCAATCACAAATAAGTGCGGGAAATGAGGCATATTTAAGCTCCATAGGTGGGAATACTCACCATAACTGGTTGTAGCTCCCATTTGCAGGCAGGAATGGCTGGTGTCGGAGAGGGCTCTCGCTTCCGAGCACAACGGTGGTGCATTGAGGAGTCAAAAGTGATGGTTTGGCTCCTCGTCCATCATCATGATGCTAGACTCCTGCAGGGCCAGTTCCAGGGCACGGAATACAAAGCGGAGGCCTCTAACCGTCTCGCACATGAACTCACCAGTGCCATAGGCATCCCTCGGACTGGTGAGTGGGTTAGACATCACCATGCAGACCTGAAGAGACGCAAGCAGGACCAACTTAACCAATGGATACAGGAGGGCCGTGGGATGCAAAATGCCCCACTACTGAGTAGGTAGCCATGAACTGAAGTATGTATAAATTGCTTGTGTAGTCGATAGTATGGATAGGTATATGTCTCAATATCACATAATTTACTTCACAGCTGCAGGTGTCCGTGCTGCGAATCAGCAAGCCTATGCAGATAGGCTGCTAAGGCTGCGTCACCAGGCAGATTAGTAATTTTTCTGCATGTACTGTTATATAAAATAAGTGAGAGAGCCTGACTAAAAGTGTCTTAGCCCAATAATAAAGGAATAATAAGGCTTGAATAACCTCTCTGCATAAACTGTTATGTAAAATAAGTGAGAGATCCTGAAAGAGAGTGTTGTAACCCATTAATAAAGGTATAATAAGTCCTGAATTATTTCTCTGCATGTATTGTTATACAGAATAAGTGAGAGAGCCTGAAAAAGAGTGTTGTAAACCATAAATGAAGGTATAATACATCCTGAATAAGATGTCTGCATGCACTGCAATAACAAATAAATGAGAGAGCCACTAGAAAAGTGTGTAATGTAGTTAATAAAGGTATAACACCTGTAGTGTTTACGTGTCACTTTCTTTGAAATGTTGATGTACTCTTGCAGTATAGAAATAGTAGTGTTGTATTAAGAGCTGTCAACCCACACTTGGGTAGGCCCATAGAAAGAGGACGAAGGGAGTGCCAGTATCTCTTAAGCATATATACAGTCCTCAACTATAGTTTCAAGGCTGGCATGTATAGGTAAATCTGGCACATGAGTAGCTTGTAATTCTGTGCACCGGAAATGTCAGTGTGCTGCTAGAAATGTAGGGGGCTGTTAAAATATAACTGATAATGTCACCTGAACACATCCAGATATGTAGACATATGAATATAAATAAAATATATAAATATGTAGCAGTAACATCTGCATCCTGGACAGTTTGTATATTAGATACAGATCAGGTACATAAGGCACTAGCAAAACACATCCCACAACGTAATGGACATTGCCTAGCGTAATAATACATGTAGGGGATATATACCTGCAGTCAATAGGAATGTAGTGTAAACTATAAGTTCATATAAGTTGTTAATGGAGGTATCTTTTTACACCCTACTGTATGTACATGAACAATGCAACAATTCCACACCTCAATGGGTATGTGTAATCTCAAAACATTTGTTGGGACATATGTCCTATTGGTTTATAAATAGCTGCATTTACTTTGATGCATGTGCCCTGTTCAAACACTACAGTCTTGGTGGCCTGTTGCCACCAATCATTCCTGCATGCTGCTGGAATGTCCACTGTCATTCAATATATGCATGTGTTATGCTTGCTGTTCAACTGTTGGAACTCTGGTGTGTTGGGTTAATGGGAATATTACTGCATGCTGTTACAACTAATTTGGAATGCTGTTGGCTATATTGTCATTAAATTCACCTAAACACAGAACGTATGGGAAGGCCGGTCCCAGCGGACCCACCTGTCGCACCTCAGCTGGCGATGGCACCTGGCACCAGCAGGTCTGGTGCCCAGCCCGGGACCTCCTCCTCCGTTGGCCCTGTGCCACCTTCGGGTGGAAGCACTGCAAGGGGATGGGGCTCATCCCCCCATACAAGCGTGGCCAGAGGGGGGCCACCTGTCACCCTCCGAAGGATCCAGGCTGTGGTGCATAGGGAGATCCAGCATTCAGTCGCTGATTCCCTACGCCAGCTCGAGGCAAGAGTGGCATGACTCATGGGTGAGCCTGCCCCTCCTATGCAGCCTCCAGCTGTGAATGTGCAGTGGTGACTGCCCATGTGTGGGAATCTCAGTTCCACTGTTACCATCTGTGGGCTCATGGGCTTGTGATTTCCAAACATCCTTCCCCGTCAATTGTGTTCACCCACTGCATGTGTCATATTCCGCCCCTGCATGCGTCTTGTTTGTCTTGTCTGTTTACCTCCCCAACCTACCTCCCAAAACATACCTACTTTCCCTATCCCACATTCCACTCTCACCTGAAAAAAAAAATGGGCAATCTACTCCCACAAAAAAATTATGCCCCATACATAGATGCCCATTTTGCACAAATGTCTGCTGAACACAGAAACTGAAATTCAATTGGCAGTACAACATACTTCGTTGTCCTCACCCCTCTCTCAGGGGTGGAAGGTTTCAAAATTCCCTCCAAATTACTAGTATATGCACAGCTGTTGCTGTTAAAGAAATGGGCAGCTATGGTCCTTCCCTACACCCGTCCTGCACATCCCGAGCTGTTTTCCCTTCTGTCTTTACCTCTTTGTGCCCCTTTTTCACCACTTTCCTTTCTCCCCATTTTCTTTTTTTTCAAAGAAATGAGTGCGGGAGTTAGCAGGAGTAAGCAGTTTTAAGCAGTAGTAAGCGGGTTTGAGCGAGTGTGCGCATATGTGCGCTTAGCTATGTATTGCTAAGTGTCATGCAAACCCACGCAAACCCACTTACAACTGCTTAAAAGTGCCTTAGTCACCCTGCATATGAGGGGCCTTGTTCTGCTCAGCAGCAAAATAAAACACCACTGTCAGTCTCAAACCCCGGACCTTGGACACACTAGACTGCATGAAGTACCACTAGGCCACAGTAGATATACAGCAGGATGTTGCTGAAATATATATAAATATATATATATATATATATATATATATATATATATATATATATATATATCATGCATCAGAATGTGTGAATGTAAAGGAAAGATAGAAATGCCATAACACAAAACCTGTTCTGTGGAACTTTACCAGCAGTTGTTGTGGAATTGCATTACATGACTGTGATAACAGAACCAGACATTCTAGCAGTAAATAATGTTACAGCAGCACTTCACAACCCCCACACAGTATCATAGCAGGACAATCCCCACCCAAATGTACAAAATACCAGTGTGTTCAAGGTACAGCAAGGATGTAGGTAGGCATACTCAGTACTGGAATTGTCCAGTTTCATGAGCATCCTGTGATAATGTCAACAATATAAAAAGCACAAATAGTGCAGAAGTGAGTACATAAATATCCACAGTATAGCTGTTCTCAAACAGTTCATGTGCCAAATGAAAACATCACAATAACTACATATGTATAGCAGCTAATTGTGGATGTTGTAAAGAAACTCCATACTCCCATGTATCTTGTGTTAGCATTTCTAGGGGTGAGTACAATTCTACACTGTCAACTGTGTACTGGAAGTGGCAACATTCAGGTCTGAGTACAACATACAAATAACTGGCTACACCCTTAGCAACAGTTAGAAGAAGTATACCAACCTTCTGACTTACACAACAGTGTCCACAGCAAACAAGCATGGTCCCCACTTTGGAATTCTGAAAGGGCTACACCTACCTGACTTAGCAATTTATAGCACTGGGTTGCTATGACAGTGAGTACTGCAAGTACCACACAGCAGGCTGCATGCAATTGCCAAATGGTGGCCACCAATTGGTACAGAGGCCATCACATGCCCATGTGCAGATACCTATAAAGCAGTCTGTACTTGCTGTCCACACATGCAATCATTCCATTGCAGGTATGGAGGTTGAGAAAGAGAGAAAGAAAAGAAAAAGTGATGTAATGTAAAGAAATATAACAAAAAGAATATATTGAAAACAAATTAATATACTGACAAAAGAAATTATATTTAAAAAAATATTGAAAAGAAACTATATTGAAAAAAATATTGAAATAAAATATATTGAAATATATATATATTGAAAGAAAAATATATAGAAAAAAAAATTGAAAAAAAATATATTGAAAAAGAAATATATTGAAAAAAATATATATTGAAAGAAAATATTTAGAAAAAATATATATTGAAATAAAAAATATATTGAAAAGAAATATATTTTGAAATAAAAATCTATTGAAAAAAATATCTTGAACATTAAAAGATATATTGAAAGGAAAACGTATATTGCGAAACAAATATACCAGGATATACGACAACAAATACGAACACATACAAAGGAAAGGTATGTAACAGCTATGTATTTACTGGAATGTAGTAGATGTTTATGAAGAGTACTCTACATAGTTTGAATCATCCATATGTGGCAGCAGTACGTATCGATGCACAGATGCCCTGCATAACTACTGGAGTGGTGAAATGAGTGTGTAGCTGTGTGCAGTGGGATGTGACGGTGACATATGTAGTTCAGCATTAAATGTCAAACATCTGATCCATGTTATCCGTGTTCTGTACAGTAGTGTGTACAATGTCTGTTTGGGGTAGTAGCCCATACGGTTATGCAAACATGGATGTGACAGAGTAACAAATGCATGATAGTCATATTAATGTGTAGCTTAGCATTGGCAACAGCTGTACCAGGCTAGTATGCTAATTCAGCATTAGCAGCTATGTATACACCCTGTAATATTACTGTGTGCTCACATGTGACACCTAAAAAATGTTACAGCAAAGGCCAACAGGTCAGCCATGAGGTACATGTACTTACAACAGTGTGGTCCTTTTGTGTGTATGGCACACACATACGGAGAGATCTGTCAGTGTCAGATATATTAGCATCTGTACATGTGCACTGAGCAAGGGACATACTTCAACTGTTTGTGAAAGGTGGATATATATATGTTGTTGAAGGTTGTTACGTGCATATTTCTATGTAGGTTGTAGTGTGTGGCAGACCAGACAGCATACAGTGCTGGTATATGACATGTGGTGGTTAAATGCTGTGGGTATGATTCGTCAGGTTTGCAGTGTTGCAGCCAGTGAGGCCTGCTAAAGCTACATGGGCTGAGAACACCTTCAATGCATTCCGCACAACACTGTGCAATGTTATGACATAACTGTATACCTCACAACCTTCCCATACTTGATATTCCCAGCATGACAGATGGACTGTATATGTGCCTATATGTATAGCTATATGTACACCAATGGATGTTCATATGTATGTATGTGTGTGTGTGTGTGTGTGTGTGTGTGTGTGTATATATATATATATATATATATATATATATATATATATATATATATATATATAGAGAGAGAGAGAGAGAGAGACAGGGTCATAATTACTGCAACAGATGCCTGGTGACAAAGCCATGGACTCGAGCTCAATGTTGACACTGCATTGGCATCCCTCCTTGCAAAGACTCAGTACCCATGAACTACCACATAGGTGGTAGTCTACTTAACACCAAAGGTGTGTTAAGAGACCATGGGGCACAGGTGGGCAGTAGTCTCCCCTTCGATAGTCACAGTGCCACACCAGTCACCCAGGCAATCACCTCTGTGTATCTGCTTGACTGGGCCACATGAAATGTAATTACCTGTGTGTCAGAGGCCAGGGTAGCGTATGGCTAGAGTTCTATAGGCCCTAGGGCCAATAGCCTCTTACCTACCTATGAAGTGATACACACCCACATGTACTTGTTGCAATAATCGGTATGTGAGGTTGACTGAGTGTGATGGTGAATGTGTCAGAGTTCGGTATATGTGTGATAGCTTAGTGGGATACTGTTTCTGTTATGGTATTATGTGTCCTAGCTGTGATCTCAGCAAAAGATGTGTATGCAATTGCTAGGCAGAAAAAGCAATATGCCATACGGTCTGACGTAGTCCCTTGTTGTCGACTGGGGTGTCCCATTGTAGGCTAAAGCAGTACATTTATGCTTATTGGGTGTTACTGCTGGTGAATCCAACTCCTGTATGAACTGTAGTACTACCTGAAGCTGTATGCCTAAACAGCACAGTATGGTATATGTGCACATTTATTGGAACCACTGTTATGTGTGTTCCCTGTAGTCCTCACAGATTACATACCTCAGGCATAAGGTCTGGTAACTACTGACACACAGTAGTGTAAGGTACACAGGTAAAGGTCACCTGGGTTGCCATACCTTTGTGTCTGTTATGTATGTCTGCTGTGTGTGCGGATATGCCTGTATCATGGCCTCGGTCATATGTGTGTTACAGGATATAACTACATATCTAGCAACATGTATAGTCTAGTACAGCAGTATGCTACCTATATTAACGAATGTGCACATATGTTAGGCAGGGGTCTGCCATCAACGACTAGTGTGGTATACTGGTAATACTGTCAGTGGACTTTACAATCATTGCAATGGATTACATATTTCATGATGCATTAGCATGATATATACCTCATGTGGCTAGGTGGTGCATTGTGTCACATACAGTGTGCCATGTATTGTTCTATAGTCTTACATACTGTTATAACTTTGTTGCTGTGCAAAACATTATTTGATATATAGAGTGTGCCAGGCACTGTCAGGCATCTGTGGGTTGAGAACTGATATGTGGTATTGAAAGTGTGTATCTTCTGACAGCCAATAGGTTGCTATATATGGCAGTTAATTGATATCTGTACTTTAGAATGTTACGTGTGCCACATGACTTGCTCACACATATTGTTTCATTGTCTTCCAGGGTAATGTCACGCCATCATAACCCTGCATATAGCACGGCTGAGGAAGAAGCCATCACAGTGAGCCTGGTGCAGCACTATGCACTGCTGTTCTCCAGAACCAGCCAGGACCAGCATGAGTGGTCTGCACTGTGACAAGATCTTGTCTGTAGGGTAAATGACATAGGCATGCATAACCGGACATATGAGCCGGTATGCTGTCACTGCAGTGATTTAATTAGACATGTCCGGCAGTGTGCGTCTGATATCCGCAGACAACAGATTGCCACAGGTGGGGGGTAGCCATCCACCCCCCCTCACCAGAGTGGAGGAGCTGCTCCTGAGTCAGGTGGCTCCTGGCCAACAACAACCACAACAAGTAACATGTATCATCATGGAGGCCAGAGCCACCCAGCAAGTTGACATGAAGCGTGCAGGTAACATGGCATAGCTGTAGAATACTGTTACCTCTATTGGTAGAGCCTGCTTATGTGCGATGTGTACTGTGTAGTTAGACTATGTGATGCCTAGTGTTGTGCAATACTAATAATTAGGAATATAATCTGTAGGCCTGTGATTGTCAACTGTTGTACTACTTGCAAACACACAGTAGCAATACCACAGTTGTTGCCACTGACAAAGTGTCTGATATCCTTGTAGGTCCCTCTGGTATGACAGCAAGGCAGCAGAGCCATGCTGGTGAGTGTGTTATACCTTTAATATTGCTAATTAAATGTGCATGTCATAGGTGAGGTGTAGGCCATGTACACATAACACACCTACCCATAATGCATTCTGTGCATGTTTGCTGTGAGACTATGCACATCCTAGTAATGTGGGTAGCTGTCTAAAACACATACAATACACAGAGCATCCCACACAATTGTGGCAACACTGTAGTGGACATTGGATAGGCAGAGTCGATACACATGCACACAACATACACACCTTTGTCATACGCAGTACACGTTAACATGCTACACATGGCGTATTCAGACAACCGCTGTAAGGTCACACTACAGTATCCCAAACCTCATCCACACAGCACACATAATATACCTAAGGGGTAGGTGCTCACATGTGGCTGTGCAACACTCTTCAACACATAACACATTCATGTTAGGCAATGCCCCCTATTGGGCACCTCACAAACCCATGTAACAACTGGCTGTGAAATGGTGAATGTAGCCATGGTACTGCAGTTCAGGTACAGCATGTTATGTGCCAGTCTGGCACACATTAGTAGCCTTGAGTGACCACATGATGCTGCATGATGATGGCTCATGGTACTACACCCAATCCAGTTAGAGTGGCCACAGTGCTACACATATCATGAATTGCTATGCACCTTAATGTTGTGTGTATGCAGACATATGCACCTATAACCAAAACTGCATAGCAATCACAATTTGTAGAAGGTGACAAACATATGTCTTGTAATGCTATGGGGTGTATATAGATCACATGACACACATTGTGTATGTGTGATGTTTCATGTTGCAGTTGTGTGGTAGCATGCTATGTCATGGCTGGCACTGGCTTGTCCACAATATGTCCTACACTCACCATAACCACTGTACAATGGCTATGTTGAGCGATGGTATTCCATCAGGTATACATGCACCACTCATCCTGTGTGTATACATAGCATGCATGTGCTACATCTGTGTCCACAATTATCTGCTAAAGACACAGATGCTCTAATCAGAAATGGATATCTATGTGACACACTGATACACATCTAGCCATGGTATGTATACCTGTGACTGATGGTGCACAGGACATTGCAGGGCTTTTAATACCTGCACAGCAATGTTGTGCCCATGTACACATTGCGTTCCAGGGTGAGGCCATTCACTGAACAAAACACACATGCATCAAGGCCATGTATACTGTTATTAGCAAGGGCTGTCTACACTCACACTGCATGCTGTTGAGCAACACACATCCTGCATGCTGTCACATTTGATATAAATGTTTGGCTTGTGATACTGTACCCCAACATCACACGCTATTGAGTATGTTCAGGATTGCTGGTGGTGTGTATGTGTGTGTGTGTGTGTTTCTGTTCTAGTGAGGAGTGTATTTGTGTGCATGTGCGCATCTGTGCATGTGTGCATGTGGTCATGTGTTCATGTGCTCATGTGTGCATGTGTTCATGTGTGCATATGTGCATGTGTGCTGACATCATGTACAGGTCGTAAAGTGTGTTTCCTGTCTCCCTCTCACAGGTGCTGATTCTGGGCTGGTTCAATGCAGCAGGGAAACTGATGTCACTGAGCATGATAGTGATAATGATGATAGGTGTGTTGAGGCACAGGCATGTTTGCCAAGGTCTATCGTTAGGCCACCAATCGACACTATGCAAGTGTCTACCCCATATATGCACACAGTCATACTGCCAATACATCCATCACCAATGCCCTTAGCAGAGGGACAGCGTACAGTCGGCATTGGCCAGGACAGTGTGGTATCCATGGCACATGCATCCCGACACAGCAGCCATACCCAGATGTCTGGAAGGGTACCACATAGGCAGATGTCCAGGGGTTCTCATCGGAGCACTGCTGCCCATCATGCCACTGGCAGACGTGCCACAGGTCTTACAACCTCACGCATGTTTCAGGCTGTCATGGAGGCACAAGCACGTATGGAACGGTACACCAGACAGGGACTGAGGGCACAGAGCACACATAACACCGCCGTAATAGACAGTATCCATGACTTAGCTGGTGCCATCCATAATTACACTGAGGTCACCGACAGATGTTGGGGAGAGACATCAGATGTCCTCCACAATGTCATGTCCATGTGTAAGGACAGTGCGGGATGGCTGAGTCATTGACGTGGACGTATGCCAGCAACATCAGCAGCTGGCAGTCACCGCAGACGTCCCTCAAGCAACAGCCGCTCCCGTAGTGCCAGTACCTGCCCCAGCAATGTTCTGAGTGGGCTGTCCGTAGAACGTCCTAGAAGACCACGTGCACGTGGCTCTAGACAGTCCTAGCAGGGACCTGGGTCCAGTGTACATCCATCTACCTCTGGGGATAGTACCCAGTCTGGCTTGGTACCTCATAGTGTCCGTAGCACCCCCTGCCAGGCACAGGTACCGTATCCGTGGCCAGAGATGGTGATCTGCAAAGCCTCGCTGGTACAGTCTGTGGCTGTCCCACGAGTACCCGTATGTGGCAGCCACATGGTGGAACTGTATGCATGCAGACACACACACACATAATCCAGACACCTAGAGCTAACACATACCCACACACATTACATCAACATTGCCCCATACCATTATTCTTGCCCCCCCCCCGCACACACACATGTCAATTGGATGGCTCACTGTAGGCCTCTGGCAGACCAACAACACACACTGGGCATATGATGAAACCTGTGCCACCTCCTGTCATCTGTAACATCGATGCAGGAGCAGGCTACCATGGTGCTGATGCACAGGGTGTCTTTATAGCAGCATAGCAATGTTAGCATGTAGTCAGCAGTAGAGTGTAATGATATGCTTGAAGGTGTAGCTGAGCAGGCATGATGCATTAAAGCTATGATTGTCATTGTAGTGTTGTTTACACCAGTGTTAGTTCCAATTCTATATTGTCCGCCCACATGCCACTTGGCTGATGTGTGCTGTATTGGCAGCATGTGTTAGAGAGTGGACAGTATATATGGGTTGTGTGTAGCACATATTTGCAGGTGTACAGTTGTGGAAATAGTGGAGGTGCACTCTCTGCATGTACGTGCATAGTGGACACATGGGCAGGGTGACATGCTCTGTATTACACAGTAACACTCCATAGTTTCTGTTGGTGGCCAGTATGCATTGTACTACACGCATTTTGGAACCCGACTACACATGTGTGTATGACATGGTTTGACACTGTGCTGTGGGTGATACTGTTACTATCTGTCATTGTTTTGCATTCCGGTAGTATACATGACTTCAACAGCCTGACCATAGCCAATCGTTAGAGGATGTCTTGACAACTGACACACAGATGTAGGACACACATCAACATTTGGATCCTTCAGGTACTATACTATGCCAGTAACTAGTGGTATTCAGTTGCACCCATTACTGAGACCACTCCTGTTCGGCATATGGCTCTCTTAGGTACAAGCAATCACAGTAGGGATATGTCTGTCCACATGTGCTAATACATACTGTGGCCTATACTGCATTCTCCAGGTGACACACACATCGTCCACAAGGGTATCATACAGACAGATACCTGTTGTCAAACCCATGCTGTAAAGCTATAGGCAAAACTAAGCGTAGTCATCCACCTTTACGGAACATAGTATCCCCACAGTACCACATAGGTAGTAGCCACCAACATGATGAACAGGTACCGATGTGTATATGCAACCTAGTGTTACGTAACCTCTCCTTTGATAATCACATTCCCTAAGGTATTTTGAAATCCCTCGGTGGATCACATAAGCAAGAAGGGGTCTGCATGCATGTCCACAAAGGTTGTTGTAAACCTATAATGCATAGTCATCATTGACAGCCTCTGCTGCGTTTGAACAGGTCTGACATATATCTCTGCCATAAACCCTCACTCACACAATTCAATAGAAACTGTAATGAATGTGTGTCACACGGATGACCTAGGCCAGGCATCACTGCAGTGGCTGGCCTTGTCACAAGCATACAGATGTGACCTAAGGTCTGTGAAGCAGCAGCACAGTTTGGCAAAGATGACAACTGTGTACCTGGATAAAGCAGAGTTCACACACATGCAGTAATTGAGGTAAGATGTACGTATCTGTATTTGCCTCACAGCTGCCTCACATGTGCAATGCCTACTGATATGTCATACGGTGGTAAAAGCAAAACCCCCAACACATTGGCCAACACTGTCACACACATAGATCACACACACTCACCAAGTGCAGGATTCAAACCCCTACCTAACTACTTCATGATACTAGAGGAGTATGCATTAACACAACACGCTATACACATTACTGGGGTTTCTCTTTTCCACAGGTATATTTGTAGGATGATGACATCATCAGACTTGACAAAGATTGGTTTACCACTTTTAAGTTGTTTTACTACTCTCCTAAAAGGTTGATCCTTCCCAAGGAGACCACACACAGTTGTGAAATGCAGGATTCAAACCACTGCTTAACTACTTCATGATACTAGAGGAGTACGCATTATACATATTACTGGGGGTTCTTTTTTCCACAGGTATATTTGTAGGATGGTGACATCATCAGACTTGACAAAGATTGATTCAACACTTTTTAGGTGTTTTACTACTCTCCTAAAAGGTTGCCCCTTCCCAAGGAGACCACACACAAACACACACAGTTGTCAAGTGCAGGATTCAAACCCCTACCTATCTACTTCATGATACTAGAGGAGTACGCATTAACGACGTGCTATACACATTACTGGGGGTTCTTTTTTCCACAGGTATATATGTAGGATGGTGACATCATCAGACATGACAAAGATTGGTTTAACACTTTTAAGGTGTTTTACTACTCTCCAAAACGTTTGCGCCTTCCCAAGGAGACCACTCACAAACACACACACTTGTCAAGTGCAGGATTCAAACCACTACCTAACTACTTTATGATACTACAGAAGTACGCATTTACACGCCATGCTATACACATTACTGTGAGGTATCCTTTCCACACATTTGTTTGTAGGATGGTGACATCATCAGACTATACAAAGTGGGTTACATTAGGTGACATTAGGTGGGCTACATTGAAGGAATGTCTAAACACTTTGGCCATGTGATCATCCAAGGGGAGTTTACTATCTACCTTTGTCCCCAGGGCCATAATGACTTTCTCCGTACATACTGGATTACCACCTATCTGGTAATTTGTGTGCACTTTGTTGTACCCAAATGGGATGACTATGCATTCTTTGGCATTCAGCTTGAGGGCATTGTTTTGACACGAGGTATCTGTCTCTGTAAGACACTTCTGGAGAATCTGTGTTAGCCGTATAGTCGATTATGGACCACAGTTACCATTCACCTGCAGACCTGTTCAGCCATACACCTCCCGTGCTTGCCTGTACCTCTGAGCAGTATCTACTGAACAGGTGGGGTACCATGACCAAGACCTGTGGGGTGCCATTTGTGACTGGCTTAGAGTTGGACATGACACCAGCAACTCTGAACATGTGTGTTTGATTTGTGAGCCACCTGGCCACCCATCCTGTGACATAGCTGTTAATGTTCCAGCTGGTACGCTTGTCCATGATGACAGAGTGGGGAATGGTGTGGAAAGTCCTTCGTGTGGTCTGAGTGGGCTGTGTGGACTACTTTCACCTCCATCTATGTCCTTGGTAACTGTTTGACATAAGTCAACTAGGTTTAGGAGCCAGGATCTGACTTTAACAAGGTGAAGATGTGGAGAGTCCAGTGTCTGGAGGTCTCCAATGTCTCTGTTTATGGGTTCCATGACAATTTGCTCAATAGCTCTGTAGACCAGGTTGAGTAGACATATAGGGCAATGGTGTCCATGTTCTGTTGTGGCACCAATGAACACAGTTAGCCAGCAAATTTGCAGTTGAACAAAAGCCAAAAACAGATGGTGAAAATTCCGACTTTATTTACAAAAGTAACAAACTGGTTTCAGCAAAAACATGCCTTCTTCAGTGTAAAAGTAACAGACATATAGAGTATAATAAGATATACAAATTTATACCCAAAGTTAACCAATGAGCATCAGTAAACTATCAGTGCTCATGAATAATATATGAATAAAATTAAAAATACAAAAAACAAGGGGCCAAGGCTATAATCCTGACCTCTGATAAATTATTACAAATAGTTATAATATATGTACATATAACAATTTATTTGTGTGTGAAAACCTTAATAAATAATATTTGTACATATATTATTTATTAAGGTTTTCACACACAAATAAATATCTTATTATACTCTATATGTCTGTTACTTTTACACTGAAGAAGGCATGTTTTTGCCGAAACCGGTTTGTTACTTTTGTAAATAAAGTCGGAATTTTCACCATCTGTTTTTGGCTTTTGTTCAACTGCGAATTTGCTGGCTAACTGTGTTCATTTGTGGCACTTTCCGGCTGTGCATTACCCACGTGCACAGCAATTGGTTTTGCCTATAGTCTTTGGCGGTGCTGTGGGACTAGCTGTTGATCTGCCATTTTTTGTACACAGGGGGATCCTCTCCTGATGGTGTTATGGACTATATAATTGTCCAACACATTTTATGTTGGATATTTGTCAGGGTTTTCATTTCTGAAGTAACAGATGATCTTGTTACTTTTGGTGTCACTGAGTCTCTATTTTTCTTGGAATCAAGGCTACAACGACTATAGTGGTGTTATCTTGTGGTGGGGCCTACAAGCTTGTGGATTACGCTACTTGGAAGATTGTGAGATAACTTTCATACTGTTTGGAATATCTTTCATGTTGACTCTATATATATGTTATTATTTGGACTGTACTTTAACGATTTCACATTAATGCAAGGTTGGATTTATACATCTAAGTCTTCGTGGTGCAATTTTTCAATTAATCAGGTACATTTGGTTGGATGGCCTATACACTCATGGTTTGTGACTGAAGTACAACAAATATTATACATCTAAGTCTTCGTGGTGCATTTTCTCAATTAATCAGGTACATTTGATTGGATGGTCTATACACTCGTGGTTTGTGACTGAAGTATAACAGATATTTACTTTATCGACTCATCTTGCCATTACTGGTATCAGTTGATGTGTATTTTGAATTGAATAACATGATACATCATAAGAACTTGATATGGTGAACATGAATGATGTTTTTTTGAGTTGAACAGCATGGGACGGTTTTTCATACCATCATTCGGGACTGAAACTTAAGGGACTATTGTTATGTTTCTTGTGTATAGCAATTTGGCATTTATACCTATGTACCATTGATTATATTTCTTTACACACTTGGCATTAGTAGGTTAAAAGAATGTTTCATTCTCTTGCCATTTGGGAAAATGTGAATATCTAATGGGACGGTTTTTCATACCATCATTCGGGACTGAAACTTAAGGGACTATTGTTATGTTTCTTGTGTATAGCAATTTGGCATTTATACCTATGTACCATTGATTATATTTCTTTACACACTTGGCATTAGTAGGTTAAAAGAATTTTTCATTCTCTTGCCATTTGGGAAAATGTGAATATCTAATGTTTTTTGAACATTAAGACTTTGGAACTTAATGTGCTTCGCTAGATATCAATAGTAGATTTTTTTATACCATGTGCATGCAGGGAATATATTTATCTGTTTGGGAGTCTGTTTGAGGGACATTTTATCTACAGATAAGTGTGGCTTATTACTTGCACGTTTCTATTATTATGCAATGATCCAATATAGGACGTTTATTTTGGAAACTGTTATACAGGCGTGGTTCAGTTGAGGAAGGAAATAACCCGACTTGGTCATGATTTGGTGATACAGTCATTTTATGGGACAGCTTTTTTGATACACATATTGTTTTCATTGTGTATACCGATCCATGATAATGTTTATTGTATAATACAACTTTACAAGTAGCTTAACAGGTTCAGTCTATAGGGATTATCAACATTAGTTGGTTGGACAACATATGTGAGCACCCTTTGGAATTAATCAGTGATTTCACTACATTACAGGTAGAGCTAGGGTGACTCCTTAGTTGATTATCTTTTATATAACATCAAGACATATGTGACTATACTGGTTTTGTAAAACAGTACAGTCTTAGAATATCTATAAGTTTGTTTTTTGACTTTATATGTATGGACTGCATCTGTTAGATATTTAGGTTGTTACATTATATTGGTTTGTTCTAAAATGACATTTTAGATTTTGGATTTATGAATAAGGGGTTTTTTACACATTATTACAACTACTAGTATCTTATATTGAACATCATTGGTAGACTTAATGACATCTTTTGCTTCTCCTTAATACCAACATTACATTGCTATAACATTGTTCCACCATTTGATGTGGATTTGATTTTATACTATATTTTTGTGATAGTGGGACCCATAGAATATATGTAATTCAGGATATTGATATCATATTTTAGTGTCACCAATCAGTTTTGACAGGATTCCTGAACTTTTTAAATATCTGATACTTTTGGGTCATTCAACAATATAAATGTGTTGGACAATTATTTGGTAGCACTACCCCATTAGTTTCCTAGTCTCCTTTGGGTAATATATCACATTGTTGACTCACTTCTCCTTCATGTGAATATTAGACACTTTCAGAGAGTTGTATAGATGCCTGGGTCTCCTCTTGGATCGATTTGGGGTACCCCAGACCAACTTTGGCCGCAACACTTTAATGATTTAGGTTTATTTTGGTTTGTCAACATATATTATTCCCTTACTTTTGTTGAGTAGTAGTAGATTTGGACACGCATTCACAGCATGGACCTGGAAAGCATATTATCAGGATTATGTGCTGATCGGGAGGACATTGGGGTCTTTGGGATCAATGCCTCACCAAGCAGTAATCCAACTAATACAGAACAACAGATGTCATCTGATTGTGATCTATCTTTTCTTTCCCTTACCAAAGGCCTTAAAAATTTAAGG
Organism: Protopterus annectens; assembly: GCF_019279795.1. Taxonomy (NCBI): domain Eukaryota; kingdom Metazoa; phylum Chordata; order Ceratodontiformes; family Protopteridae; genus Protopterus; species Protopterus annectens. The sequence continues at coordinate 1,896,432,106 of NC_056741.1, forward strand.
TCAAATATATGGCATTTAAAATTATTTAGAGCGTATTCAAATAAAAGTATTGCACCTAGGGGCTTAAGAATACGGCTCCAACCTCTAGTAGGTAGACCAGATGACAAGTTGAATAAGGATTGGAAGGAAGCTTTACAATTAGGGTCTATGCTATTTGTGAATGTTCTTTTACAGTATTATGAGAGGATAGTGGATGAAAATATCCAAGAAGTGAAAACTTTATGCTTTGATTGTAAAAAATATGAGTCCTCTTCTTATTTTCAGGATCATCTGAAGAAATTATCCAAAGATTTGACAAACCATGAGAAAACTATTAAAGAAAGGAAAATTAAAAAATTTCACAGGGATTATTCTGACTATCAAAGGGGACGCCCCTTTGAGCTTAATCGCTCTGTCAGATTTGCTGAGGTTGGCCAGGGGTTTGCCCCGAATCGTACTAAGAAGAGACCAAGATCTATTCTTAAAACTAGAGATGGTTTCAACAATAGCACCTCAGGAGAGGATTCCTCTCTGACAGATTATGAGAACACAGGGGACAGGGAATCGCCAAATAGAAAGAAAACAAATAGAACTATCCCTTTAGAAATGGCTCCAAACATAGGGGGGGGACGGAAGCACAAGAAAAGACCCATCAGAGCAATCCTTGGAGGGATTGATTCAGAACTTTCTAACATAAGTCAATATCAGCAACAAAATCAAAATGTTTTAAACCTATCCAATTTAAGTTTGTCTTGTGATCAACAGAATCTTTTGAATAAAGGGCTTAATTTTATTCCAGGCTTTTATTCCAATGAATATCACATTGTCACAGATGTTCTGAATTTTTGTTGCAGTTTGAATCTTAAATTGTTCTTTGCATTTGATACCTCTCAAAGATCCAACGAATTCAGATTTGGCAAATCTGATTTTCAGCCTCCAATGAATAAGAATGTATCTATTTTCATGCAATCTGTCTTCACAGATTTACACTTTCAAAATCATGGATATACTATGTTGGGACATAATCTTTCACAGCAAGAGAGCATCGCTCTTCATGAGTTACGTAACAACAAGGATATCGTCATATTAAGTGCAGATAAAGGTGGGGCAGTGGTAGTTCAAAACATAAGTGATTATCTTCATGAGGGTTATCTAATACGGCATGTTATATGAACATAGCCATTGACCCTACCCCAAATTTCAAGAAGGAAATTGATTCTTTCCTAAATCTAGCATGTGAAGAAGGTATCATTTCCAAGAGCTGTGTCAAACAACTTTCGGTCAAGGATCCCCGTAAGAAAATTCTATATCTACTACCTAAAATTCACAAATCAATAACTAATCCTCCAGGTAGACCAATTGTTTCGGGTATTGGATCCTTGACTGAACCATTGTCGGCCTTCCTGACATACTATCTTAAACCCCTTTTGGGTTTGGTTCAGGCAAGGCTACAGGATCCCACACAGTTCCTTAAAATGATTAAAGACACACAATTGGAGCCAGAGTGGTTAATGTGTTCATTGGATGTTAAAGCCCTATACACCAGCATACCACACTGGGCTGGTTTACAAGCCCTCAAATATTGGTTGGATAGGAGTAGCATGTATCCACCGGGGTTCAACATGCTATTAATTTGCATGTAAGAACATGTACTTAATAAAAATGTCTTGTATTTCCAAGGCCAGTGTTATTGGCAGCTTCAGGGGACGGCAATGGGGGCTTCTTTTGCCCCCATTTATGCCGACCTATTTATGGCATTCTTTGAAGAATGTATGATTTACGATGTATCTCACAATATCTATTTGGTTGAAATGGATATTTGGCGCAGGTACCTGGATGATTGCTGGATGGTGTGGTGTGCGGATGCTGGATATTTGCAGGAATTTGTAGAGTATCTTAATGGCAATATCTGGGGTATTGAATTTTCCATCACTTTTGATGCACAGACCATGAACTTTCTTGATGTAACTGTCTCGAGAAACCCAGATCATACCTTAGCTACTAGAGTCTTCCGCAAATATCCACAATATAACACCCTACTACATGCTTCCAGCATGCACCCACGCCACACCATCAGGAACATCCCGGTATCACAATTCATAGATATGAAGCATCTTAGTTCCACCAAATCAGACTATGAGGCAGCCAGTCAAGATTTATATCATAGATTTGTCAACAGAGGATATAAAACACAAGACATTAATCAAGCATGGACACGATCCTCCGAAACTAATAGAAAGACTATGTTGGATTACAAGATAACTTCTGTAGATTCCAGGGCACCTACTATTAGATTTATAACAACATATGGTAGAAATTATTATGCCATCAGAGATATTATAAACAGACACTGGAACATATTAATGGCCAATGAACAACTTAGAGTGGTTTTGGGGGAAGAATGTCAATTTTCATATAGGAAAGGAAAAACATTGGGTTCCTTACTATCCCATTACAAACGCATAGGTAGTGGGGGAGCAATTTACAAACAACTTACTATCACAGGACATGAACTATTGGGTACCTTCCCATGTGGCCATTGTGGATCCTGCAAACAGATCACCAAGTCCAAACATTTTTCTAGTCGCAACACCAGTAAGGTTTTTGATTATAAAATCTTTGGTAACTGTAGTAGTGACTGGGTTGTCTATCTGGCTCATGTCATTGCTGGGCATTTTATGTGGGCCAGACATCCAGGCTACTTAGGACACGTATGAATGAACATCGGAGTGATATTAGAAACAAAAAGGAAACAAATGCTTTATATCGGCATGTTCTAAAACACCAACAAGCACAGTTCATGTTTATGATTATAGACAAAATTGTTGGTGATCGCAGCAATACACAAGGTTGGCACGGTATATTGGATCATAAGGAGAAATATTGGATTATTAGTCTGGGTTCATTGTTTTCGCCTGGACTCAACGACCATTTATAATAACAATTATATGGGGAATGGTACCTAACTATTGTTTAATTTAATGAATTAGCTATCAGGTTCACTGTTTCAGCTTGGACTCAATGACCATTTATAACCACAATTTTATGGGGAATGGTATTCATCCAACTTGTAATTTAATAACATAGCTATCAGGTATAATATAGTTACATGTGTCAACAAGATCTTAAAAAACATTTTTTTGAACTAGATCAGACCTGCACATTTTTATTAGTTCTTATACATAACCATTATATTTGTTAATATGAAAGTTAATCTTTTCTCATACATTTAATATATTTAATATATGTATACAATACAGATATTTCATGTACATATATATTGTATCATTTTCAATATATTGTGATTTCCTTATATACCTTTGTTATATTATAATTGATTGCTATTTTTTATGCAATATTTGTGATTAGATTTAGTTTTTCCCATTCAATAAATATTTATTAAGGTTTTCACACACAAATAAATTGTTATATGTACATATATTATAACTATTTGTAATAATTTATCAGAGGTCAGGATTATAGCCTTGGTCCCTTGTTTTTTGTAGTTTTCATTTTATTCATATATTATTCATGAGCACTGATAGTTTACTGATGCTCATTGGTTAACTTTGGGTATAAATTTGTATATCTTATTATACTCTATATGTCTGTTACTTTTACACTGAAGAAGGCATGTTTTTGCCGAAACCGGTTTGTTACTTTTGTAAATAAAGTCGGAATTTTCACCATCTGTTTTTGGCTTTTGTTCAACTGCGAATTTGCTGGCTAACTGTGTTCGTTTGTGGTACTTTCCAGCCGTACATTACCCACGTGCACAGCAATTGGTTTTGCCTGTTGTGGCACCCCCTTTGTGGAGCTGGATGACTGTTTGTGTATGCCATTCTTTGGGTACATAGTCTGTGGTATGCTTGTGTCAGGACAGTGAATGTAGGTGAGGGTCTAGTTCCTCATGGGCCTAGTGTAAGTCGCAGCCTGGGACACCATCCAGTCACATTGATGCTGTGTTCTTAGCTTTGGTGAGGGCTGTCTTTACCTGCATGTCCATGATGTCTGGGGCTCTGCATCCTTCTGTGATGGACACAGGCCCTTTTGGGGATGACGGGGGGGGGGAGTTTACAATGAACTTGTCCCCCTGGATGTGGGCAATGAAAGTTGGTTTGGTGTATTTCTTTCCTTTTTTTCAGTAGCTGACAGCATATTTGGAAGTTGACACCTACATGTCTGGTATAGCTACCGAAGGCTTTGTGGTTGTTATTCTTACATTACTTGGCTATTTGTCTTTTGAAACTGTCCTTGGATTATTTTATGAGCGATCATTGTTTCTTCCTGATAATGATCAGTGATGCCTTTCCTTTAGTGAAGTTGGCTCTGTCATGTGTTTGTTTCCTCCTTCTGTTGTCTAGCTTATTTATGGGCAACAACCACATGATTGTTGTCCTATTTTTGGAGGAGTGCATCTTTGTTTTATTTGTGATGTCTCATTCCATGCATCCCTGTAGATGCTCATAGGATGCACTTGCAAATGATTCTGCAGATTGTATACCATTATCCTATAGCAAGAGGGTTTTGGAACGCTCCACTTTGGTCTTGGGAAGTGTGCAGTTTGCTTTTGCAAATGTCTTCACAGTGATTTCATTGACTGGGTGGGGGTGCCGGATGTGGATGTCCAGTGTGATTACTTCATGATCTGATATTACCAGCGAGGGGTTTATCTCTGTAGTGGAACACTGGTACCCCATGTTGGTGATGATCATGTCCAGTATGTTGTCACCTCTAGTGGGCGTGGTGACCAGCTGTTCCAGGGTGTTAGGGTTTTTAAACTCTAGAAAACATTGGGCGAAGGACGTTGTACATGACTAATTCCACCACTCACTGTTTGGGTAGTTGTAATCTCCTCATATAATGGTGTTTGATAGGACCTTTATACTTTCCACTGTTCTCTGGAATACTGAGTGAGGTTCCTGAGACAAGGTACGTGATCTGTAGCAGGCTACAATCTAATGGGCAGCTTTGGCCAATGTTAGTTGCACTTGCATGGTCTCCTAGGCCTCATGCTGTGCTACTAACCTGAAGGTGTGGGTATCCATAAGGTAAATGGGTACACCCCTTCCTTTTGTATTTCACTTGTGGTTTTGGGTCCAAAGGTCGGAGGGATTGTGAGTGTTTTATGTGGAGCATATCCAACAGCTCTGTGTTTGACATAGCTTTGTATGTTAGGCAGTGAACACCTCTGTGTAGGCGATATGTAAGGGAGTACGGATGAAGCATTTTGAGATGGTCTGTGTATGGCATGTATTTCAGGCTGCTAATGCTCTTTGTGAGGTATTGCTGCTGGCTTTCCAGTTGTTGTAGTTGTCTTGTGAGGTACATAGCAACAGTGGCATTGTACTCTATTATAGTTCTAGTGAGTGATGAGTAGAGGGGAACATTGTCCTCTTCTATTCGGCATGAGACACATTTTGTGATTAGGTGTGCCACATAGGAGGGTTTCCTGACTACTGTGGGAATGTGATTATCACAGTTGAATCCACTGTCCACCTGTGACCCAAGGTCTCTTGTCACACTTTCAGTGTGAGGTATACTACCACCTCTGTTGTAGTTCTTGGCTACAGAGTTTTTAACAAAGGGGGTGACAATGCATTTTTTGGCATTGAGCTAGAGCCCATGGCTTTGACAGCAGCCATCTGTCTCAGTGAGGCCCTTTTGTAGGATGTCCACATCTTTTGTGTTTACAATTATGGCACCTAGTTTGCAGTCCTCTGGAAACTTCAGCAGCCACAGACCTGCCATGTTAATGTTTACCTCAGGGAAGTAGATAATACACAGCCTGGGAAGTTATCTGGTCCCATGGCTGCTGTGATACTGGCTTTGGAGAGTGTTTATTACCTGTGCGGCCATGATGACAGCAACTTTGCAGTCTTCTGTTATAGAGATGTGCTCTTTCATGGGTGAGAGGGGGGTAAAGTTAACAGTGATCCTATCTGCCAGGATGTTGGCAATATCAGTTGGCTCTGTACATTTACTGCCATTGAGCTGTAACTCAGAACAGATCTGAGTGCAACCATGACATGAACCTGTCTGTTGGGCAGAGATCTCCTGAGAAGACAGTATGCAACAGAGTACAGATTGGGTTACATTCAGTCTTGTTGCATGGGGCGACTATTTGAGGCCAATAATCCTCTTGTTGAGGTACTTCATTGGTCTTTCTAGCTGCTGAACGTGCTTAGTCGGATTAATCACAAGTGTGTTGTCGTACTCTCTGACAAGTCTGATGACTGCTGAGTAGTGGGAACCTCCTTTGACCTACATGCACAGACCTTGGCAGTTTGTGTGTACACATAGCAGAATTTTCCAACCACTTTGTGAATGTGTTTCTGGAAGTAGAGATGACTATCCACATTTGTCCATAGATCCCTTATTATCACATCCGTATTTAGCCTAAGTGTGTGAGCATGCCCAGTATGACCTTTCAGTGTGATGCTGAATGGAATCCACTACATTTGTTGGAGTGTGTGAGCACGCCTGGTATAGACATTTATACTCTATGTGTATGGAAAATCAAGTTGTATTTTTACAGCAGGGCTCACTTTTGTGTCATAGATCAACAGGGATCATGCTGTGCCTGCAGGGCTTCCATGCAACACTTTGCATAGACTTATTAACATTTCTACATACAGGGGTGACAGCTATTCTTTGTACATTTCTACCCGGGGGCACACCTGGTTGTTACTGTGGGTGTACATAGGATGTGGGTTCACCTGACACTTATACACATTTGCTATGCCTGCACTGCTATGTACAGGACACCATTTCAGTCTGTACTGTTGCCTATCGTAGTGCCTTGCGGCATACTACTGTACTGCAGATGTTAGCATCCAATGTCACGTATATTACACTGCGACTTCATAGCCTACACAACCCACATCACACCGCCTAGCCTGATGTTTTCTGTCTGCATAGGCATGTGGGGGAGGTTACCCTTTTGCCTCTTTAGGGGCATGATACTGCATTTCTTTGTGTTTGCATTAGTGTACAATTGTCCTGCTGTGTCTGTGCTACTGAAATGCTATCATGGCTCAGTGGTTCAGTACTGTGACTATAGTGCACAGTGTCCTGGGTTCGAGCCCTATCATTGCTTTTTATTTTCATGCTGGGCAGACCAGACTGCTTAAGGAACAGTAGAGCAGATATGAGCATGTTTAACTGACTTTGGTCAACTTTGCCTAACCTTGGCCAACATTGCTCAACGTTGCCTGATGTTGCGCTAGTTGGCATGAACAATTTTGTTTACATATACTAGATATTGGTAAAAGCTGCTTAGTACTGCTTTATATTGCTTTAAAAATGGAAATCATGCCTCAGGTGGTGCTGCAGGGCTGCCTATGTCGGATGCACATACTACACTCCCTATACATGTTTGGAAACAGGTAGTGTCAAGTTAGGCACCCCTATTATTTTATGTGCGAGTCAGAGGGAGGTATGATTTCCAGGGTTCCTACTGAGCCAGTGTATGTGCTATGCATTGCCTCTTTGCCAAGGCATACTGAGCATGCCTCCTTCTGCCTACTGGGGCAGACTCAGGTTGTTCCTCCTCCGAGTCATGCTGTGCCTGTGCAGGCCTTGGCAATGGTGGGTGGCTGTTTGGCCCTGCCCCATACTGTTCCTGCTGCAGCTGTTTTCGCAGGATCATATTGTGTAGCATGGCACATACCATGACAATTTGGGTACATGTAGTTGGTGAGTACTGCAAGGCTCCACCAGATGTGTCCAGGCAACGGAACCATGACTTGAGCATCCCAAACACACGCTCGATTGCATTTCATGTTTGTGCATGTGCCTCATTATGGAGTTCTTGTTCAGGTGTGCGTGCATTTCAGATGGGAGTCATCAGCCACGGCTCCAGTGCGTATCCAGCATCCCCCACTAGGTGACCATCAGGGATGTCCCCATTGGCAAATGTCTGGTACAGCTGTGACAAATGCCAGATATGGGAATCATGGTAGCTTCCAGGGCAGCCAGCACACACATTCAGTATTATGCCCTGGGCATCACACACAACCTGGCAGTTGATGGAGTGGAAGCCCTTACGGTTGATTGTAGGCCCTACCCCACTCACCGGCTGGTGCTTTGATGTGTATGTGCATGCAGTCAATTACACCCACTACCTCAGGGTATTCCACTTTTTAATGGAAGAGACGGATGTTGCTGGCCAATACCTCACGGGAATTGGGGAAATATACATGATCACCAACATGTGCTGACATGGCATTCAGGAACTGGTGCAATACCCTGGATGCTGATGCCTGTGAAATCCCCATCATATCACCAGTTGGTCTCTGGAAGGTACCTGTTGCTAGTATTCTTAAGCCAACACATACCTTGGTTTCCACTGGGATGGGTTCCGCTCTGTTGGTTCTGTGTGTGAGGTGTGGCCTGCACAGCTCAACAATTTGCTGCAGGAGCTCTCTGTCCACTCTATAGCGCTCCACTATCTCCAGCTCATGTAGCCCCTGGTAGGTTACCCTGGGTCTGTACACTCTTCTCTGTCTCCTCACTGTGGGTTGCTCAGCAGCATTCGCAATGGCACCACCCTCAGCATCTTGCAAATGTCGCCTTATAATTGCAATGGCAGCCCCTAACATTTTTCTGTCTCAGTTAGGCTTTTTAAGTTTTCACCTCTCTTTGTAGACTGCAGTGTTGCAGTGTTTCTGAGAAAAACATGGGGGGATGTTGTTTGCAGAGTTTTAAGTGCTGGGCTGGGCTGGGCTAGTGTACTGCCTGTGTAATTGGCTGATTCTGATTGATTTAACCTGGCAGCTCTGCTAGTTCTCCTTGGTTAACTTCCTACTACTTCCTTTCCTTCCTTTTCTCATTTCTGTTTTCACAGGGGGCAGCGCCATGCAAACAAGCGCAAACACGTGCACACGAGCGCACATGTGCACACACAGGCTTACACAGGCTTAGGCGGGTGCACATTCATGCATACAGGCTTAGACAGGCTTACACGGGCACACACACGCACACACAGGCTTAGGCGGGTTTACAGGTGCACATAGTGTAAGCAGCTTTGCAAGAAACTTCAGTGATAGCCACGGCGTACACCTTCGGTTTCTGGGTTTCAGTTTAGACAACTGTAGACACGTCTCTTCCAGTCCTGAGTAACTCACAGCAACCACATGCCACTCTGCTCCAATAAGCTTAAAGTCTTTTTGATACATACCCCTTCATGATGTCACCTATCTTCTACTCTGTTACTCCCCTAATCCTACTCTTACACTCTAGGGACATGGTTCACATGGCAGGGAAATTTGGGATTCACTATCCTTATACTCATTTGCATAGGATTGCCTACTAATGCTTGGTTACATCTCTCAGACTGAGCTTCCCCCCTTAGCAACCACTACTCAGTAGCCATGTTGTCTTCAGCCTGCATTCACCTGCATGGCAGATGAATATTGTGAATAAAATACCTATTTGTGGCTTTTATTTTTTGTTTTTAGGGTTTTTAGAGCACCGCACGTTTGCACGACGCTGTGCTATGCTTAAACATCGGAGATCGAGGAAAAAAATTTTATTTTTTTATTATTTTACAATGGATAAAAATGCCAATGGCCATATATCTGGCCATTGGCATGCTTCCTCAACTGGATGCATCCTTTATTTGGAGCTGTCATAGCTCCATTTTTCTATTTGCAGAATGGTACTCAGTTGCCAACCGAGTTCATTTCTGCAAATAACACTACTCTTACTTGGACAGATTAGTGTTTCCTTGATTGCAAATGTACCTCATCTGCATAGCTTTCAACAGCAAATGAGGTAATTTGCATAAATTAACACTGTCCGTGCAAGAGTCGTTTTAGGAACTCTCTTGCATGCCCCTGCCGGCTGTTCCTGGATCACTCGGCAGACATGTTGGCTGGATGGAGTCTTACTCTACTCTTAGACTCCGTGCAAGCCTTCGTGAATCTGGCCCAGAGTTTATTAAATCTGGAGATAAATGAAAAGAATTAGATTCAGGAGAAAGAAAAGAAATTAATGAATTATGGTCACAGCATATCAGTATGAGAGATTTTTATGAAAATTTGACAATATGGTGGATTCAATTCAAAAAGAAACACAAAAAATATTTTTAGAATGTGTAGAAAAGAAAAGAAAAAAGAAAAATTGGAATACAAAATATTAAGTCAAGAAATATTTAAAGACTTGATACAGAAGAAAAAAATCATTTTATGAAAAAGAAAAATAATTATAAAAAAAAAATCTGGATAAGATTAATATATTGTTATATAAGCAAAAAATATTGCTTACATGGAAAAAAAAGAAGTACCACCATACTTACACAAGATTGTAAAATAAGGAAAGATAATAAGAGAATTAAAAAATAAAGAAGGGAAATAATTTAAAAACATGGAGAAATATATGAAATAATTAAAGAATATTTATTAGATTTATATAGTAAAAAAGTTAACATAGAACAAAGTTATACTGGTGAAAAATTAAATAAGGAAGATAATGAATATTTAGACAGAAATAAATATAAATGAGTTGAATAAATCATGAAATATATTAATGTTAATTCAGCTATAGGATTGGATGTAATTGAATATAGTGTTTATAATGAAATGTATGACTGGAAAAAAATGGTGTTTACAGAAGTAATGAATGAGTGGATGTCAAGAAGAATAAGTATAAAGGAATTTGCATAGGTGTGATAAAATTTATTTTGAAGAAAAGAAATAAAGATGAAATAAAAAAGGGAGACCAATTACACCAAATAATGCAGATGATAACATTTTCATGAGAATAGTTACTAAAAGACTACAATGTAAAATAGAAAGATTATATGATCAGAGTTTGTTTGGGAGAAAAGAAAGGGCAGTCAAGACCTATTGTGGATAATATGGGAAGTAATTGCTGATATTATTAATAAAAAGTGGTAACAAAAATTATGATTGGTGATGTCAGTAAGGCATATGATAATATTCAGTATAAAGCATTATGGGGAATTTTACAAGAATACGACATAAGTGAAAAAGTATTACAAGTAATTAAATCAGTATATGAAAATAATTATGTGAAATTAAACATAAACAGTTGCACTGAGGAAAATTTGAAAATAGAGTGTGGTATAAAACAAGGATGTCCAGCAAGCAGTATGATTTTTGCTATAATTATGAACACAGTAGTAATGGAAATTAATAAAATGTCAAGTGAGGGAGGATACAGAATGATGGAGATGATAAAGTTACCAATAATGTATACTAACGCTGATGATATTGTAGTAATAGCAAAAAATAAAGTCTGGATGGATAAAATTATTGAAAACTTGAGTACATGGTTGAAGAAAATTGGTTCATAGGTTCATAGGTAGGTACTAGGCTATCGGCCCAAGGACCTACGAAAGCCTAGCCAACAAGGTTCCCTGGCTTACGCCACCCAAGAAAGTTATTTTCCTGAGCCACTGTCGAGCAGAGACACAGAAGTGATCCCCGGGGTATATTTCCTATTTCCCATCCACTCATCAAGATTTTTCTTGAAGAGTGCTAATGAAGAACTTTGCTTGACATAGATGGGTAGCCTGTTCCAGAGTATGGGAAGTCTCTGGGACAGGAATCTATCCCTCCAGCATGTCCTGTTTATTGTGGTGACAAGGTTTAGGTCCCTAGAGCGTGTAGCTCGGAGGGATTGGGATTTCTTTAGGTGTAGCATGTCCAACAGCTCTGGGTTTGACATAGCTTTATATGTTAGGCAGAGATCACCTTGGAGTAGGCGATATGCTACGGAGTAAAGCTGGAGTTTTTTGAGGCGGTCAGTATAAGGCATTTGTTTGAGGCCAGTAATCCTCTTTGTGAGGTACTTCTGTGGCCTTTCCAGCTGCTGCAGATGTCTTGTGAGGTACATTCCAAAAGGGGCGTTGTACTCTATAATGGGTCTAATGAGTGTTGAGTAGAGGGGAACAATGACCTATTTTTTCCTGGATGAGAACCCTTTTATGATGAGGTGTGCCATGTAGAAGGACTTCCTGACTACTGTGGTAATGTGACTATGAAAGGAGAGACTACTGTCCACCTGGGTCCCAAGGTCTCTTATCACACATTTGGTGTTAAGTAGATTGCTGCCTATGTGGTAGTTCATGGATACAGAGTTTTTACCAAAGGGGATGACACTGCACTTTTTGGCATTCAGCTTGAGGTCATGGCTCTGACACCAGGCATCTGTCTCAATGAGGCCCTTCTGTAGGATGTCCACATCCTTTGGGGACTTGACTATGGCTCCTAGTTTGCAGTCATCTGCGAACTTCATTAGCCAGAGGTCTTCTGTGTTAGCCTGTACTTCAGAAAAGTAGATACCAAACAGGAGAGGTCCCAGGATGGAACCCTGTGGTACTCCACTTGTCACTGCTTTGAGGTCAGATTTGGAGTCTGCAACTTTTACAGTGTGGGTTCTGTCAGTGAGCCAGTTGGCAACTCATCGTGTGATGTACGGATTTATACCTAGTTTAGTGAGTTTAGCTATAATTCCAGAATGGGGGATGGTGTCGAAAGCCTTGGTGAGGTCAGGATAGACTGTGTGAACCACCTTATCCTCATCTATGGCTTTGGTGACTGCCTCAAAGAAGTCAGTCAGGTTCAGGAGGCATGATCTGCCTTTCACAAACCCGAACTGGGTGGGATCCAGAGTTTGGAGGTTACCAATGTCTTTGTTTATGAGTTCCATGATGATGTGTTCCATAGCCTTGCAGACCAGGCTCGTCAGGCTAATAGGTCGATAGTTCCCGGGATCAGTGATGGCTCCCCCTTTGTGGAGTGGGATAACTGTTGCTTTGCACCATTCAGTGGGCATAAAGCCTGATGTGAGGCTATTATTGAACATGGTGCTTAAGTGGGGAGCCAGTTCATTCTGAAGTTCATGTAAAATGCAGCCTGGGATGTTGTCCGGTCCCATGGATGCTGTGTTTTTTGCTTTAGAGAGTGCAGCTTTTACCTGCATAGTTGTGATTACAGGGACTCTGCATTCTTCCTGTATAGATATGGTCCCTTTAGGGGGTGGGGGGTAAAGTTAGCACTGAACCTATCTGCCAGGATATTGGCAATATCAGTTGGTTCTGTAATTTTCGTGCATTTGTGCTGTAACTCCGAGCAGATCTGGGTGTTGCCATTGAGATTCTTGACATAGCTATAGAATGCTTTGTGGTTGTCCTTAGAATTAGTGGCGACTTTGTTTTTGTAGCTAGCTTTGGAGGATCTTATAAGGGACTTCAGCTTCTTACTGAGGCTGACCAGGGAGCTCCTCCACTCATGGGATTTTACTCTCTTTTGCATCAGTTTATTCCTTCTGTTGTACAGTTTGTTTATGGCAGGGGACTACCAGATTGGCTTCCTTTTTTTGGAGGATGGCATCTTGGTTCTGTTTGGGATAGCACAATCCATGCACTCGTGTAAGTGCTTATAGAGTGCATTTGTGTAGGATTCAGCAGTTGTAACTGTATTGTCCATCTGTATGTGTGTCATGAAGTTCACCACTTCTGTCTTAAGAAGCATGAAGTTGGCTTTGGAGAAATTTTTTACCATGGTTTTCTTAATTGGGGGTGAGGGTGGGATGTGGATATCAAGGGTGATTAGCTTATGGTCGGATCGGACCAATGAGGAGTTGACTTCAGATGTGGAACACCGGTCACTCATGTTGGTAATGACTAAGTCTAGGATATTGTTGACCCTGGTGGGGGTGTGGATAAGTTGATCTAGGGCATTGAAGTTTATGAATTCCAGAAAGCATTGAGCTAAGCAGTTGGTACACCAGTAGTTTTCCCTGTTAATGGTGGGGTAGTCGAAGTCACCCATTATTAGGGTGTTTGGTTGAACCCCAATATTTTCCAATACATCAAGAAAAGAGGAGTGGGAATCCTGGGGCATGGTGGGGGATCTGTAGCAAGCTACAATTTGGATTGCAGTTTTGCCCAGAGTTAGTTGCACTTGGATAACCTTGGATGCATTATGCTGAGCAACTAGCCTGGAGGTGTGGATATCCTTAATGAATATGGACACACCTCCGCCTTTGGTGTTTCGGTCCAGGTTACATGGCCGAAACGTGTGGTATGACTTATAGCCTGGTAGTGCATGGGTGCTCTCTGGAGCCTTGAACCAGGTCTCAGTCACTGCACAGATATCGATGTTCTCCATTTTAAGGAGTGCCTCGAGTGAGTGCATTTTGAGATTTAGACTTCTAGCATTGAGTAGCATTACCATCAGTTTTTGCTTGTCTGTTCCTGTTATGGTGGTGAATTTGTTACTTGAACCTTGTCTAAAAAAGGCACTATAGGGACAGCAAGAGCTTTAGCCAGTATCTGGAATCCCAGGGGCAACAGGTGCAGGCCATCTGTGGCAAAGCATCATGGTCTGTCGACCATGTCATCCCAAGCAGACAGATACTGGATCCCCTTAGAATGACACCAGAAGCTTAGCCAATTGTTAAAGTCAATAATTTTTGATCCTTGTACTGCGGTATAATTCTGGGCGATGGCAGACTAAGCTGGGCATTAATCCTTACGCCACCCAATGGGTTGCTAACTGGCTTACTGATAGAACCCACACTGTAAAATAGTCGACTCCAAATCCAGCTCCAGACAAGTGACAAGTGGAGTACCTCAGGGTTCAGTCCTGGGACCGGTCTTGTTTGGCATCTACTTCTCTGAAGTACAGGCCAACACTAAGGGACTCTGGCTAACAAAGTTTGCAGATGACTGCAAACTGGGAGCCGTTATTGAATCCCCAAATGATGTGGATACTCTACAAAAAGACTTTACAGAAACAGATGCTTGGTGCCAGAGCCATGGGCTCAAGCTCAATGCCAAGAAATGTATAGTTATTCGCTTTAGGATAAAACATGTACCCATGAATTACCATATAGGTGGCAGTACACTAAACACTGAAAGTGTGATAAGAGACTTAGGGACACAGGTGGACAGTGGTCTCATCTTCGATAACCACATCGCCACAACAGTCAGGAAATCCTTCTATGTGGCACACCTCATCACTAAGGGCTTTTCATCCAGAAAAAAGGAGGTCATTGTCCCACTGTACTCATCCCTCATTAGACCCATTATAGAATACAATGCCCCATTTGGTATGTACCTCTCAAGACATCTGCAACAATTGGAAAGGCCATAGAAATAACTCACTAAAAGAATCACAGGTCTAAAGCAGATGCCCTATGCTGACCGCCTTAAAAATCTCCAGCTATACTCTGTCACATATCATCTACTCTGAGGCGATCTCTGCTTAACATACAAAGCCATGTCAAACCCAGAGCTGTTGGACATGCTACACTTAAAGAAATCCCTCAGAGCCACATGCTCCAGGGATCTAAACCTTGTCATCACAATAAACAAAACACGCTGGAGGGATAGGTTCCTGACCCAGAGACTCCCCAGACTCTGGAATGGATTGCCCATACATGTTCATAGGTTCATAGGTTCATAGGTTCATACTAGGCTATCTGCCCAAGGGCATTTATAAGCCTAGCCCAGAGTTTTGTGGCATTCGCCACCCCTTAGTTTGAAGGATACTATGCCCATTTTTTTGCTGTGCCTCTGTCAAGCAGTGACACTGAGGTAATCCCTGGGGTATATCTGCGATCTCCCATCCATTGGTCAAGATTTCTGTTGAACAAGGCCAGCGAGGTGCTCTGCCTCACATGTACCGGGATTTTGTTCCACAGCATAGGGAGTCTCTGGGTGATGAATCTGTCCCTCCAGCACATCCTATTAATAACCGTGTCAAGGTTTAAGTCTCCCGCCCTTGTAGTTCTGAGGGATTTAGATTTTTTGAGGTGAAGCATGTTCATCAATTCCAGGTTGGACATGGCCTTGTATGTCAGGCACAGGTCACCTCTGAGCAGACGGTAAGCGACTGAATAGAGCTGGAGTTCCTTCAGTCGGGCAGCATAAGACATATTTTTGAGACCCTTTATCCTTTTGGTGAGGAACTTTTGGGGCCTTTCCAGTTGCTGCAGGTGTCGGGTCAGATACATTCCGAATGGGGCATTGTACTCAATCATTGGTCTGATGAGTGATGAGTACAGGGGGACGATGACCTCCCTTGATCTAGATGTAAATCCCTTCATGATCAGGTGGGCAATGTAGAAGGTCTTCCTAACTACTTTGGCAATGTGAGTGTCAAACGAAAGGTTACTATCAACCTGGGTCCCCAGATCCCTGATAACCTCTTCTGTGCTTAGTGGGTTGCCACCTATATGGTAGCTGGGGGTAACCTTGTTTTTCCCGAAGGGTATGACTATGCATTTTTTGGCGTTTAACTTTAGGCCATGGCGCTGGCACCAGTTATCCATCTCTATGAGACCCTTCTGAAGGATATCTGTGTCAGATGTGTTCTCGACTATGGCGCCCAGTTTGCAGTCATCTGCAAACTTTGTCAGCCATAACCCTCCTGTGTTTGCTTATACTTCTGAAAAGTAGATGCCGAACAAGAGTGGGCCCAGGACTGAGCCCTGTGGGATGCCACTCATGACAGGCTTTGAGTCTGACATGGCGCCAGTAACTCTGACCCTGTGGGTTCTGTCACTTAGCCAGTTTGCAACCCATCTTGTGACATATGGGTTTACATTTAAGCTGATGAGTTTTTCAATGATACCTGAGTGGGGTATTGTGTCGAAAGCCTTTGCCAGGTCGAGGTAGGCTGTGTGGACTGCCTTTCTCTCATCAATGGCCTTGGTGACTGTTTCGAAAAAGTCAACCAAGTTTAAAAGGCATGATCTGCCTTTGACAAATCCAAACTGGGTTGGATCCAAAGTCTGCAAGTCCCCTATGTCTTTATTTATGAGTTCCATTATGATCCTCTCCATAGCTTTGCAGATCAGGCTTGTCAAGCTGATGGGACGGTAATTTCCAGGGTCGGTGGAGGCACCGCCTTTGTGAAGTGGGACCACAGTTGCCGTACGCCACTCCTTGGGTATGTATTCTGAGGTGAGGCTGAGATTAAATAGCTGCCCTAACTGCGGGTTTAATTCCTCATTGAGTTCATGGAGCACACAACCGGGGACACCATCTGGTCCCATGGATGCTGTGTTTTTCGCCTTGGAGAGAGCAGTTCTCACCTGAGTGTTAGAGATGTTTGGGGGGCTACAATCCTCTGGTATAGATATCTCTCCTTTTGGGGAGGATGGGGGGAGAAGTTTGCACTGAACCTGTCAGCCAGTATGTTGGCAATGTCTGTAGGTTCAGTGATTTTTACATCATTTTGAACTAATTCTGAGCATATCTGGGAGTTTCCTCCCAGGTTTCTAACATAGCTAAAGAAGGCCTTATGATTGTCTTTTGAGTCCTTAGCGACTTTTCTCTCAAAATTTGCCTTGGATGATTTTATGAGAGATCTTAGTTTTTTACTTATAATGATCAAAGGTGTCTTCCCTTTTAAGGATTTTGCTCTATCTTGTAGTAGCTTCCTCCTTTTGTTGTAGAGCTTGTTTATGGCTGGGGTCCTCCAGACTGGACGCTTGCCTTTGGTACAAAGAGTCTTTGTTTTGTTTGGGATTGCCTGATCCATGCAGTCCTGTAGGTGCTGGTAGAAGGCAATTGCAAGTGATTCAGCGGCTTGAGTAATGGTTTCCGCAGGCTCAGGGGCCTTAAAAGAGACCACACTAGTCTTTAGAAGTGTGAAGTCGGCTTTTGAGAAGTTCTTCACTGTGGTCTTTTTTATCTCAGGTGGGGGTGGGATGTGGACTTCCAGTGAGATTAGTTTATGATCTGATCTCACCAGTGAGGGGTATACTTCTGGTGTTGAACATTGTGACCCCATGTTCGTGATGATGAGATCTAGTATGTTTTCTCCTCTTGTGGGGATGGTGACTAGTTGTTCCATGGCATTTGAGTTTATGAACTCTAGGAACCTTTGGGCTAGAGTGTTGGGGCTTGAGTAGTGATCCCAGTCTATATTCGGGTAGCTGAAGTCACCTAGTATGATGGTGTTTGGAGATACATTTATCCCCTCCAGTGTTTTCAGGAAAGCTATGTGAGGTTCCTGAGTTTGAGAGGGTGGCCTGTAACATGCTACAAATTGCAGAGCAGTCTTGCCTATGGTTAATTGCACCTGGATAGTCTCCGATGCATCGTGCATTGCCACCAACCTTGAGGTGTGGGTGTCCTTGATGAATATGGACACCCCCCCTCCTTTCTTGGTGGTGTCCGGATTTTGGGGCTGGAACGCATGATATGAGGTAAAACCTGATAGTGCCGGGGTGCTCTCAGGAGCCTTGAACCAGGTTTCAGTCACAGCACATACATTGATGTTCTCCATACTGAGAAGGGCCTCGAGTGCATGCATCTTGAGGTTGAGACTTCTGGCATTGAGCAGCATTACCCTTAGTTTTTTTCCTTTTTTGTGTTCTAGGGTGGTAGGTTTAGAATTTGAGCCTTGCCTAAAAAAGGCACTATGGGGGTGGCAAGAGCCTTTGCCAATATCCGGAAGCCCAGGGGTGACAGGTGCAAGCCGTCCCTTGCGAAGCAGCGTGGCTTGTCCAGCATGTTATCTCAGGCAGACAGACATTGGATCCCCTTTGAATGACACCAGAGTTTAAGCCAATTATTAAAGCTGATCATCTTGTCTCTGTATTGTGGCATCATTCTTGGTGAAGGTAGGATACTGCTCAAGGTCAGGGTCATACCTGCCTGGGCTACATAATCAGAGAGCTCCTCTATGTCTCTTTTCATGTAGTCCAAGGAGGTACGTCTCAGGTCGTTCACACCAGCGTGGACAATGACTGAGTCGTACTTGTACCTGCTGTTGAGAGACCTGAGTGCTTGTGTTATGTGGCGGATTCTAGCGCCCAACAGGCAGCTTACTGTAACCTTCTCTTTACTTAATCTGGTGAGCGGGACGTCAGTGTGTCTGACTATGGAGTCACCAATGACGAGTGTGTCTGGCATTGTGATTGGCCTTAAGGGCTGTGACTGTTTGGCACACTGACTATGTGGTCTATGTATTGCATGTGTTGTGTCCTGAGGTGGCAGTTGTTTGGGTGTCTGCTTTGGTGGCCTCTGCTGTTTTGGTAGATTTTTGATCAGAGCCTCCGAGTATGTCTTTGTGTGTTTATGTGTATGAGTTGAAGTTGTGATGGTACTATGTGAGACTGGGTTTGTGGTGTGTGTGGTTACCTTCTTCTCCTGTCTGGTCTTGCCAGTCCTATGTTGAGAGAGCTCAGCCTCCAGTTTGGCTATATAGTTGCATCTCTCGCATGTATTTGTGTTTTGTGGGAGAAGGAGAGGGTTGTCTGTGTACATGAGGCAATTGTAACATTGCCTCAATATTCCCAGATTCACCAGCTGAGCAGGAGAGGACACTAGCAACTGATCCCTCGACATGCTAGAAGGAATAGACAAAAACTTTAAAAAGACTCCGGGGATGTGGGTGATCGAGAAAGGGGTTTTAGGCTGGTGGGGTACTATGTATAATAAAAGTCAAGCAGAGTGCCTCCTTGGTCCTCTTCAAAAGGAACCTTGATGATTGGATGGGAGAAAGGAAATTCACCCAGGGATCACGTCACTCACCCTGCTAGACAGGGGTCCAGGGAAATAAATAGTGTGGGAAGAAATAGCCAGGGAATTGTTATGGCTAGGCTTGTATAGGCCCTAGGGCTGATAGCCTAGTACCAACCTATGAACCTATGAATGCTACTCAGGGCTAAGGTCATACCTGCCTGGGCTACAAGATCAGAGAGGTCTTCCATGTCTCTTTTCATGTAGTCCAAGGAGGTACATCTCAGGTCATTCACACCAACATGGCTTAAGCTTAAATAAAGAAAAAAGCGAGGGATTTTGGTAAGACAGTATTGTAGGAGGTGTGGAATATAATGAAAATATAAAGTTATTAAAGGAATCAAAGACATAATTTCATTCTGGGAGACATATAGGTTTTCATATAAAAAGAAAGCACATTTAATAAATACCATAATAACAGGCAAAATAGCTTATATTGCAAATGTTTGTATGACACCAATGAAATATGGAAAAGAAATCATGCAGACAATTGTTTTTCATTTATTTAGGAAGAAATTTTAATGAAAAAAGAAGTAAAAGTTTTATTAATGAAGAAATTAAATAATTATACAGTAAAATTATATTGTGGCAATTAAAAATGTGATAGAAAAGACCAGAAAAGAATAGTATGTTAACATTATGATATCCTTTTATTTGGTGGATCCATGGAAAGAGTTAGATAAGAAGAAAGCAATTATGAAGATATACAGAAATTATATAAAAAAATAAAGAATGCAATGATTTTTTTGTGGAGGTTGTCCATAGGAAAATTACCACTGGGGGCAAATATGCCATACAAGAGAAAAAAATGATAGAATATGTAATAAATGTAAATAATTGGAAACTACAGAACATGTTTTTTTAAAATGTGAGAAAATTCAAAAATTGTGGAAAGAAGTATGTAAACATGAATTGATTAAAACCTATTTAAAATTTTAAATGTTAAACATGGACATGATAGAGTATGGATTTTATGGGACAAGATCCCAAAATGAAGCTAAGAAAATGGACAGAATCATATCCTATGTAACATGGACTATATGGCTTGAAAGACTTAATAAAATCAGATACAATGGAAAATGGACATTGACTAAAATACTGGAAAAAAATTGTTTTGGTTGTGAGTAAATGAGTGCGGGGGGATACTTAAAATGGAAATATCAATGTATTGAATGATGTTAAAATATGTACATATGTTAAAATATGAATTGTATATATGTATACAAATAAAAAATCCTACTCTTTTGTGTACATGAACTCTTTTCATTGTGGCACTTCCTGTCTTCCATTCCAGGTGTAAAGATGGCCCAGAGAAGCAGAAAGCTAATGAGAGTAAGAATGGAGTTCTGAGAAGGAGAAGTTGCTGTATTGAATGCTGATAACTGGTCAGAAGAGGCATCGTTCCAGTCAATGTAGGAGTTGGAAGTTAAGGAAGCATGTGTAAGAGATAAGGAAGAACTGGAAGTATTAGAAAAGGCAGTCAAGCCTTTATAAAGTTATCAAAGAAGTTGGAAGGATGTATACAAGATTCAGAGGATCTATTCTAGCATAACCTTTTTGACTCAGCACAAGACTGTGCTGTTACAACCCTCCAGTTGGGAGGATTGGAGGATGATTATCTCAAGGAGATGATTGTGCAGAGTGAACCAGAAAGTAAAGTGGTGGCACCTTGGGGCAACATTATGGATATAATCCAGGAGGAGGAAGTGAAAGAAGCTACACAAAGTAAATAATAGTATGCAATGACGTTGAAAGAAGGCAAGAAACAACAGAGGGAGATGAAGGAAGAGAGGTCATAAAGAAGAAGTTTGTTGTACATCTCAGCAGTAAAGAAGGAAAAGAACTCAAAAGATATAAGGTATGGGACACAGTTATTACAGTCTTGGGAATGTCACCTAACAAGGTAAGAGTATTTATTACCTTCATAGAAAGACTTTTTGTGAATTATATTTGAGACTGGGCAATATATGGAAAAATGTTTAGAGAAGTTTGGGAAAAAAAGCAGTAGTTCATGGAATTCTTATGTGGTGAAGACTTTTAACAGAGATACCAAAAAGAAAATTACTGTACAATTTTGAACATAGATGGATAAGGAAGGTTAAAAACTGTATGCAAAGAAGTGATGGACACTACAAAAATGTATGATGACAGAGGCTTATGGACTGTGGGGTGGGATTGCGGCATTATTTTGAAGATGGAAAAAGACAATATTGTACATATCCCGAGTATATTAACTGTTGACAGCAATAGAGATTATGTAAGACATAAAGGACAGCCAAAACTTGTCTTTTTTTGTGGAAAGGATGATCATTTAATAAATAATTGTGATAAGAGAAGATATTTTGTTTGTGGAAAGGTGGGACAAAAGGCAAAGAAATATGAATTGATGTGTAAAAATGTGGGAAAATGGAACATGATTCAGTTAATTGTGATGAATAACTGCATGCAGAGCAAATACAGTAGACACAGGAACATGTACATGATGTGGCAGAAAATATGCATGAACATAAAAAACAAAATATCATACAAGAAGAAAATAAAAATATGAAGCATAAAGAAAATAAGAATAATGAAGGTGAAGAATTAGTACTGGAAACAAGGGAAGAGGAAGATTGTAACTGGAAAATAGCAAGAGCTAAAAGAAATTCAACAGGAGAAGAGTGAAAGACAGGAAAATAAAATATAAAATGTGATTATAAAAGAAAATAAAAAGAAACACAAGAAGTAAGATGAAAATATAATACATTTGGAAGAACTTGAGATTTTTATCAATAAACGTTTATTAACTTTTATTATATTATTATATAAAAATGTTAAAAGAAGGTTAGGTGTATTGAATGGTGTATGCTACTTGACATGCATGTAATTGTTCTAGAACATACAATAATCTTAGCGGAAGATGAAAGGAACCAGATGGAAAACTTATGGGCTAGGAAAATTGTATGGAACATGGGAAAAGATACGTGTTCAGGGATTTCTGTACTATATAATGAAACAGTTACAATTTTAGATTATAATTTAGTTGAGCTAGGCAGAATAACAGCATTAGATATAAGATATAAGAAGGGTGTATAGAGATTTATTGCAATTTATACATATTCATATGTTACTAAAATGGAAGAGAGGAAATGTTCAAAAAATCCTAAATGATGTGGGAGTAAATATGGAAATAATATTGGTAGGGGATTTCAATTGTGATTTGAGGAAAAGAAAGAAAGAAAGAAGGGAATGATGTTAAAATGCTTTATGAAATAATGAAAAGTGGAAAGTTACATATATAGGATAATATACACTGGATATATAAAAGTAATGAGATTAAAACAGAAATTGATTATTTCATAATATCTGATGCATTGAAAATTATAAAAAAGGAACAAAGGAAACAGGTTTCTCAGATCATTTGGCTGTATGGGTAGAAGAAAAAGAAAGAATACATAAGGATAGGTAAAAGTATTAAAAGATTGAAAGAAGAAAGGAATGAAAATGATAAATTATGGGAAGATCGTGTAGAAATTAGAATATTTTATAAACATTGGACTAATTGGTGGTTTTACAGGGAAGTATAACTTGTTTTAAAATGTCAAGTGATGAAAAGAGAGAAAGAAAAGCAAAAATGTAGTTTAAGTCAAACAGTATTGAGAGAAATATTAAGAAATAATAAAAAATCTTATGAAAAGGAGAAGAAAATCTATAAAATGAATCAAAAATAGATTAAGAAAATGTTATATAAGTAAAGGTACTTTTTACAAGGAAAAAAAGAAGTAGCTCCATATTTGAGTAAAATGGTGAGAAAAAAATGAGAGTAATAGGAGAACTGAAAACCAATGAAGGAGAAAAAGTGAATACACAAAAAGAGATATTTGAAGTAATAGAGTAGTATATAAAATACATTTAAGAAGATACAGATAAAAGAGAGACAAATATGGGAGGTAAATAAGTTAAAAAAAAAGACCCGAACAAGATTATGGAAAAAATATAAATATAGGAGAGCTTGATGAAATTTTAAAAGACTTGGATATGGAGAAGGCTATGGGATTAGATGGAATTGAGTATCATATGTAAGAACAGGCTCACGGAAGTCACTAGGATTTATTGTCCACAAACAAAATAAAAAAATTATTAAAACTCAGCAAAAATGAAATAGTACTTAGCGCTTTCACCCTGTAAAACAAAAGGGCATCTTCAGAGTACTAATACAAATTTGCGTGTTCTACATTTAAATAAAAACCAGTATCCAAAATCTTCTCTGGTTGGTTATACAATTAACAAGAAACAATCAGATGTTTAAAGAAATACATCGTTTTTAAGCTTAAAGGCATTCTTTGAATGTGCATCCATGTAATTGTATGTAAAACAATATATCCACTAGTATAAAAATTTATCTAGCTTTCATTACATGTATTACCTCACTACACCTAAAATAATCAATTAACCTGTAATAATAACTGATAATGCAACTAACATTCATACAAATATAAAAATAAAACATACATATAAACAGACTAAAAAATTAAACAGATTAAGAAGTTTCACCATAAATTTTGTACTATAAAAGATTAAAATACATATAATACATGTTTCTTAAACAGGGATGTATTTATAATAAAACTAAACTGAATAACACTTTCTATTGATTTGTCTTCAATAAACCTTGTTTGTATATATATTTTTCTGAATTAATAAATATATGTATATAAATATATAAATATAAATGTAAACAAGTATAACTGTTGTCATTGATTGTAAGAAAATATAATTAATATCTCTCATATTAAAAAACTAATAATTTATGTAAAAATAATTTTGATAAAAAATCATTATTTTGTTAACATATTTTGTATAACTTTTTGTTTTATTAAATGACTTGAGATTTCAGTTTTAAAATACTAGATATAGAGATGTGACCATTAATACCTGGAAATGAACCTGCATTTAATCTCAACTGCCAAATACATTCTCTGGCTTCCAATAAAACATTAAAACATTAAAGTCACCTCCTTTATGAGTTTCTGTGGAAATTCTATCTATGACAAAGAATATAAATCTCTTAAAATTGTGACATTTAGTGCTGTGGACATATAATGAATTCACAATTCTTTTGTTTTTAATGTCTCTATTGTGTTCCGTTATATGTTCCTTTAATTTCCTTTTAGTTTTGCCTACATAGAATGCTGGGCATGATGTACATGAAGCTAAATAAACCACCATTTTTGTATTGCAGTTGCAGTGTCCTGCACATCTAATGGATTTCCCATATCCATGAACCATAACAGAAAAGAATACATGGAACACAATAGTAGGGAGCAGACATTTAGTATGTCTAAAATGAACAAATGTGTTTTTTGTAAATGTTGCAAGTTTATAAACGATGGACCATATGTTATGGTTCATGGATATGGGAAATCCATTAGATGTGCAGGACACTGCAACTGCAACACAAAAATGGTGGTTTATTTAGCTTCATGTACATCATGCCCAGCATTCTATGTAGGCAAAACTAAAAGGAAATTAAAGGAACGTATAACGGAACACAATAGAGACATTAAAAACAAAAGAATTGTGAATTCATTATATGTCCACAGCACTAAATGTCACAATTTTAAGAGATTCATATTCTTTGTCATAGATAGAATTTCCACAGAAACTCATAAAGGAGGTGACTTTAATGTTTTATTGGAAGCCAGAGAATGTATTTGGCAGTTGAGATTAAATGCAGGTTCATTTCCAGGTATTAATGGTCACATCTCTATATCTAGTATTTTAAAACTGAAATCTCAAGTAATTTAATAAAACAAAAAGTTATACAAAATATGTTAACAAAATAATGATTTTTTATAAAAATTATTTTTACATAAATTATTAGTTTTTTAATATGAGATATTAATTATATTTTCTTACAATCAATGACAACAGTTATACTTGTTTACATTTATATTTATATATTTATACACATATATTTATTAATTCAGAAAAATATATATACAAACAAGGTTTATTGAAGACAAATCAATAGAAAGTGTTATTCAGTTTAGTTTTATTATAAATACATCCCTGTTTAAGAAATGTGTATTATATGTATTTTAATCTTTTATAGTACAAAATTTATGGTGAAACTTCTTAGTCTGTTTAATTTTTTAGTCTGTTTATATGTATGCTTTATTTTTATATTTGTATGAATGTTAGTTGCATTATCAGTTATTATTACAGGTTAATTGATTATTTTAGGTGTAGTGAGGTAATACATGTAATGAAAACTAGATAAATTTTTATACTAGTGGATATATTGTTTTACATACAATTACATGGATGCACATTCAAAGAAGGCCTTTAAGCTTAAAAACGATGTATTTCTTTAAACATCTGATTGTTTCTTGTTAATTGTATAACCAACCAGAGAAGATTTTGGATACTGGTTTTTATTTAAATGTAGAACACGCAAATTTGTATTAGTACTCTGAAGATGCCCTTTTGTTTTACAGGGTGAAAGCGCTAAGTACTATTTCATTTTCGCTGAGTTTTAATAATTTTTTTATTTTGTTTGTGGACAATAAATCCTATCTGAGTGACTTCCGTGAGCCTGTTCTTATGTTTTAACAGTTTTGCTTAGTTACGTTTTTTTTTTTGAGTATCATATGTATTCTAATATGAAAAATTGGCAAAAAGTATATTACGTAAAGTTTTGAATGAATGGTTAGAACATTTTGTAGAGGCTTTGAATGAATGGTTAGAAAAAGGGATAAACGGAAAAGAGATATGTATGGGGGCCATGAAATTCATATGGAAGAAGGGGAAGAAGGAAGACATTAGGAATTGGAGACCAATAGTATTAAACAATATAGAGTTTAAAATATTTATGAGAATAATAGGGGAAAAAATTAGGGAAAAGCATGGATAGACTGATGAAACCTATGATTTTTGGAAAAAAGGGAAAGGAAGTCAAGATTTATTATGGGTATTAAGAGAGGTAATAGACAATATTATAAATAAAAAAAGTGGAAACTAAAGATTTGGGGGTTGGAGAAGTAAACAAAGCATTCAATAGAATACAATATGAGGAACTATAGAGAATATTAAGAGATTATAATATAAGTGACAAAATAATAAAAGTTATAAGATCAGTATATGCGAATAATGTTATTAAAATAACATTAAATGGATGGTTAAGTAAAGAAATAAGACTAGAGTGTGTGATAAGACAAGGATGTCCAGCAAGCAGCATATTATTTGCATTAGTTATGAATGTAATTGTAAACATAATGAATAGAGAACTGAAAATAGCAAGATATAGGATAATAGAGGGGGGTTTATGCCCCAGTTAATTTAACTTATGCAGACAATATAGTTTTAATTATTATAAATAAGAAATGGATGAAACCAGGAAATAGGAAATTAAATAAGTACTTAAATATGGTTGGTTTAAGCTTTAACAAAGATAAACGTAAAGGAATTGGATTGTTGGAAGAGTTAGAAGGCATTCATTCTAATGATGAAGAGGTAAATATTTTAGGAATAATGTTTAGGGTTAATATAAAAAAGAAAACACAATAGGAAAGACTGATACAAAAGATGACAGAAATATGCATATTTTGGAGGTCATATAGATTAACATATAAGAAAAAGGTTTGTTTAATAAATTTTGTTAGGTAAGACTGCCTATTTGGCAGGTGTATATATGATTTCACCTAAATAAGAAAAAGAACTGCTATTGATTATAGTTTCATTCATATGGGGATTTACATTAAACCCTGTAAGGTGAGGAATGTTGTATGTGCAGGAAGAAGAAGGAAGATTAGGATTAATAAATCCCATTGTACATGCAGCTCCATTAAATCTGTATAAAGTGTTGAAGGGATTGAAAGAAGAAAACAGGAACATAGTAAATGATATAATGAAAATCAAATGTAAAGATGTTTGGAAAAGTTTAAGATTGGGAAAAGATGGAAGCATAGTGTCACTAATGAGATTAAAGAATATCAAAATAAAATATTATTATGGAAATTGAAATAGGGAGTGTGGAAAAAACCCCAGAGATGAATGGTATGGGAATGTTATTATATTTATCCATGGGAAATCTTAGATAATGAAAAAAATAAATGCAATTAAAATAAGGCTTAAATAGAGCAAAAAAAAGTATGAATGTAAAGATTTTATTTGGAGGTTAATGATAAGTAAACTGTTTGTCAAAGCAAATACGCCATATAAAATAATTCCGGAAAGAGTATATAACCATTGTGGAGAGACTGAGATGAAGGAACATGTTTTCTTAAACTGTACAAGCATGAGAAAATTATGGGAAGATACATGAAATGAATATATTAAATGATTCTAAAATTGTAAAAGGCATAAATATGAACATGCTAGAATATGGTCATTATGGTAACAAAATAACAAAGGAAGTGAAAGAAATAGATAAAAATTGCTTTATGTATTGTGGGTCATATGGAATGAAAGATTAAATGAGATAAAATATAATGGGAAATGGGTATTAGCAGAAATTTTGAAAAAGATATGAGTGGGGGGAATAATTGAAGTATTGGACACATATGAAGTTTTAGTAAGCAAAGGAGTATGCTGGTGTATGGTAGCCAAATGTCCAACCACTGAAATACACAATGAAGTGGATCATTAGATGCAGGGCTGATCAATACCCTGGTTTGAATGACAAGGTACAGGTGAAACCGTTCTTGAGAAGGAGAAGGCTACATGTACCTAACCACTAGAATATAACCTGAGGTTTAGGTTTATTTTATTTCATTAGGTCTATTTGATTTTATTTTATTTTACCTTATTATTATCATTTTCATTTTTACCTCCTCTTGGATGTTGCTATTTTCCATATTTACTGTCTAAGGTTATATTATTGCTCATCAGTTCAATTTCGTTATGGCTATAAGATGTGAATTTCCTTCTCAAAGTGTAATAATGGATAGATAGGTTTCCATACTTTGAATTACCTTTGGCTCTCATACTGTTTATTTTTAATGGATAGATAGGCCTCTATATTCTGAATAACTCTTGGCTCTCATACTGTTTATTTTAAATGTCGATGGAGTGTATGACACTAGAAAGTACATTTTAGATTTTATATTTTGCTTATTTTAGTATTTAATGAAACACAGGCACATACGTGCATATATACATTCATATATAGACTCATATTTATACTTATTTTATAGTAAGCATTTTTACAAAGTTTTTTAACAAAGTTGTTTAGTGTTGTGTTTTAAATGATGCTTCATAGCGCTTTAAGACTTTTTAATTGTTGATTGACTGACCAATAGCGTTGTATATTGTGATATTTAAACTGTAATCTGGTTGTAATGAAATGTTTGAAAGTCTGAAGAAGCCTTCGGGCGAAAGCGCTTACTACGAATAAAAGATTTATCTCCACATTGCTTATTAAGCGTGGTGGATTTCTTAAGTGAACATTTTGTGTATTTCAGTGGTTGGACATTTGGCTACCATACACCAGCGTACTCTTTTGCTTACTCATACTTTTACAGTTTTATTTCGCTGGTGTTACGCTCTACTTGCTGGCTGTGTCACTTGGATTTTTACATATGAAGTTTTATGACATAATGCAAGACGCAAGTAATTGTAAATAATGTATATATTGTAAATAATGTAAATACTGTATCTATATAAGATGTGATATTTTATAAAGAACCCCCTAATCTTTTCTAGCACTAGGTGGCACCAGGGGGCTATCATTTGTGTTTAGAGAATTCCAGAATGGAGGAGGAAAGACGAAAGCAGGCTAAGAGTGGGTTTCTCCAGAATACTGAAATATCATATAAAGACTCTGTAAGGGAAAATATTGTTGTTACAGAGTTGGAGGGAAGTGGTCTGGGAACTTACATGTAATGGAAATGTTGGATTGAGATGATCCAAAATATAATGAGGAAATAAGCTGGAGTACTATGGTGAAGGGTGTACTGGGAGAGGTAACAGACAAGGTGTTGCCAAATGAATCAGGAAAATGGACTGGATTACCACAAGGTGCTGACAGCATTTTGGGGGTAGGCCTGACAAGTGAAGTAGCTGGTTTTAAGGGCAAGCTCTTGGTACAGGGTGCTGTTAGCAGTAAAAAAAAATGCTAAAATGGTAAACAAAGGAAAGAAAGATGCTGTGACTGAATCTGAAGGAAGACAATGACTGATTCAAGGACAACAAAACTAGAAAAGAAGATCACCAGTAGGAATCAAAACAAAGTACAGTGACACTCTTAACAGGTATGAAGTTATAGACAACATTATTTTACTGTTGGTTTTAAAGTGCAAGCTATAAGAACATTAATACACTCAGGAAGAGAAGACTTCTGCAAAGTTACTTTTGAAGCTTTTACTTTGCTTGAAAATTTTATGAATTATGTGAAGAAAAAGAGCTCATTTGCACCATGGAATAAATATATTTTCCAGAACTTGGAACTGCAAATAAAGAAGAAAATAAACATGCATTTCAGAGCATCTGACATGGAGTAACTTGAGATAAAGACTTGTTTTTATTTATAATAAGGTGTATGAGATTAAAAAATGTATGAAGAAATAAATGTTTGGACAGGGGGTGGGATGCATGAGTGACACTGGATGTGTATGAAGTAAAATGTAGCATATTTCAAATGTCAAAACTATAAATGATAAATAGGGAACAGTGAGATCTTGGGTTCAACCTAAAGCATGTTTTTCATGTGGTGATGAGAAGCACATGATGCAAGACTGTAATAAAAGATGATGTGGTCAATTTTGGGAGAAGGGATATGCCACAGAATTTGTACGCCTAAGTGTAATAAATGTAATGAATTTGGATATTTTTGTTTGACTTTCCTTTACTAGAACAGGAAACCTTGATAGAGAAGAGAACATTATATAAGATATACAGTCTGATGATAATATAACTGAAGAATGTTGACCTAGTATGGAACAGGATGATGGTAATGAGGTAGAAAATGCTTTACATAGAGAAAGTATTGAAGTGAAAAATTAAAACAGATTACAGCACTAAAAGGGGAAGAAGTAGAAGACAGAATCTGAGACAAATGAATAAGAAGAAAATTATCATAAATTGGTTGGAGGAGGGTGTAGAGAAAGAAAAGAAAAAGAAAAAAAAGAACATAATCAAGATACAAAAAAGGAAATGGATTACTTAGGAACATTAGCACTAAATGTAAACAACATTCAAAATGATAGTTGAAATGTGGTAGTGAATGGGCAATATAAAAAAAATAAGAATGGAGGTTATATATTTGTTAGATGTGAGATATGTGAAGGAAGAACAAAGGAACAGAAATGAGGCAATAT
This sequence comes from Protopterus annectens, assembly GCF_019279795.1. Lineage (NCBI taxonomy): Eukaryota > Metazoa > Chordata > Ceratodontiformes > Protopteridae > Protopterus > Protopterus annectens. Next base: position 1,896,462,892 of record NC_056741.1, read on the forward strand.
TGGGTAAAATGTTTATATTGTCACAGAGGAGTGATGTGTATTCTGGAATAGGAATCTTTTTTAAATTTGAAGAGATAAAGTTATTGGAAGTGATGGTAGAAGTACCTGTAAGACTACTGTTATGTGATGTGAGGAAATGGGAAAGATGTGTGAGCATAATTGTAGTTTATGCATACCCTAATAAGAGGGGCAGGAGAAAAAATGTTTGAAGTACTTAAAAATGTTATCCAATTTATTATGTCAGTTATTATGGTGGGAGAATTTAACTGCAATTTGAAAAAGGTGAAGGGGAAAATAACACAATCTATTAAAGTAATTAGAGGAGTTATAAGACACAATGGGTTAAAAATAAGAAAATAGAGACATATAAAAGGAGGACTTTCAGAACTGAAAAAGATAGTGTAGTGTATTCAAAAGACATAAAAGAATTAGCAGGCAGGGTAAAATGGCTGAGTTTTCAAATCATTGGGTATTGTGGACTAGAATAGGAGACAACAGAAAAGTAATACAAGAAGGAAAATGAACAAAAAGATTGACTGGATGGATTGCTAAAACTGATGAGATGAAAAAGGCACATAAGATTTTATTGAAACAGCATATGAGAGTACAACATAAAGCTGGACATATTAGTGAACTTCTTATAAAGAAAAATATAAGGAAATATTTTTGATTGTAGAAAAAAGAGTGAAGCAAAGGAATATGAGATTATACTGAAATCATAAAAACATTTTAAAAATAAACAGAACAGTGTTGTGACAGAATAAGAGAAATAGAAAGAGAACTGTATAAACAAAAATAGAAGAAAAGATTAAAATTCTGTTTAGACAACAGTTTTTAAGGGGAAAGAAGAGGAAGTTTTATCATTTTTGGAAAAAGAAGAAAGAATAAGAGAAAGAAGACTGGATACATTGTTATATAAAGAAGGAAATATTAGATAAAGACAGAGAAAAATAATGGAAAATCGTGGAAACTTTGTGGGTAGAATGTATGAAAAGGAAATGTTACAAAGAGTTAAATGTTAAGAATTCTCTAGAAAAGGAACTTGCTCTGAGAGAAATGGAAGAAATAATAAAATAAGTAAGGGAAGAATCAGCACCAGGAAGAGATTAATTAGGATATGAAGCAAATGAAATAAGAAATCATTATTTTATAAAATATTAAATTAATGGATACAGAAAGAAATAACAGATAAAGGGATATGTGGTGTAATAATTAAGTTTATATGGAAAAAAGATGAAAGAAAAGATATAAAACCTTCATGAAAATAACACAAAAAAGGATGCAAGTTTTCAATAAACTTATAGGAGTTTTTTTTTTTTTTTTAGAACCAAGGGGAGAGAGATGAAGAAAATGCTAATAATAATAAAAGAAGCAACATATATAATTCTGAAAGAAAATAAGGAAGTAAGGCTAGTGACCTAATGTGGCAAAGGTGTTTGACAAGGTTAATCATGAAACAATATGAAAGATTCTAGAGACATATGAGATAGTAAAGAAAATGTTGATTGCCTTAAAAATATGCAAAGAAATGTCATGGGTGAAAATTAGGGTAAACTAATGGATGGGAGAATAGATAAAAATTAGGAGATGAGGTAAACAAGTATGTCTGTTAAGTATGTGTATGACTGTACTAGTTAATGCAATAATTCATAGATGTATTTGTGAAATGAAAGAAGCTAAACTGGAGATGGGAAAATGACTTTTAATATTGATTTGTCTGTCATATGCAGATGATTTAATGACTGATGCTAAAAATAAGATAGGAATATGTGAAGCAGTGCTAGAAGTGGAAAATTATTAAAGAAATCTGGGTTATAGTTAAATAAGGCAAAAAGTGTTTTGATGAAACATGGAATATAAATGGAATATATTATAGTAGGAAGGAATAAGTGTATTAGGAATGAAATTTAGAGTGTACGAAAATGTAATAGAAAAGTAAATAATACTAGAATAAACTATTATGATTGTGAAGAAGTTTAAATTCATCATTTAACAAAAACATGTATATCTAAATATGTATATATTAGAAAAATTAGAATATCTGTTGGATATACATGTTTCCAACTAAAATGGAAGAAGAGATGTTAGAACTATTTTTTAATTTTATTTGAGGATCAAGACTGAATCCACTAAAAAGTTGGATTATATACAATAAAGGTTTACATCTAAAATAGAATAAAGTGTAGTGTACTTAGCATTTATACATGTTTCTGGGTAATACCGAATGTGAAAGAGAGACAGCTGCAAATGATGGGAAAATGTTATATATAAGGTATCAAGAACAATGAAAATGTGAAGGAGGGAAATAAGTAGTAACCAAGAAAAGATGGAAGGAAAAGAATATGATAATAAAATAAAATTATGGAAGGTGAACATTAAAGAGATTGATAAAAAAGAGAAAATTATGCTATAACAACATTATGGATAATTGTTATGTGGTATATCCTTGGAGATGATTAAATGACATTGTAAAAATGTTTTAAATAATATAAAGAAAAGGTCTGAGAATTTTTATGAACCAGGGTATTTCCTGTAGAGAATTGTATTGGATATGTTACCAGTTTAAAATAATATGAAATATAAGCTACAGGAAGGAAGACATGGGACCATATTCTAAAGAACTTGCTCTTAGAGTAAGTCACTTACTCTGAGACTTGCTCTGGGAATAAGTAACAGCAGAACAAAGAAATGTCCACAGTGGCTTCTCAAAGGCATAAAACCAATGTACAAATAATTAAAACACTTTGGTAGCAGAAGATGAACATCAACACTTTTCAAAATAATAAATCTACATTTTTCTGGCAAAACAATAAATGAAACTGAGATAAAAGTTCTACAAAGAGTTTTTTTCTTTTGTGCTCTCTGCAAGAATGGACTTGGTACAAGCAGTAATAGATTTAAAAGGATATACTAAGAAATTAAATTTAAAGATGTTATACAAAGGGAACAATGAGGCTGTTAAAGTAGTTTTTACTGTTCCTAGTATTTACAATCCTCCACTGCATCGAGTTGTTGATGTTTTTGAAAGGTATGTGAGCAAAAAATGCAAAATATAATTTCTAAAAAAATCAAACAAGTACTACAATTTAACTACATAAAAAAGGAAGAGTTTAGAGGGATCACCACAAGACCGCACAATGCATATTATGAAAGCAGACAAAGACAATGGGGGAGCAATGGTGATTATAAACAGTGGGGACTATTATGATAGAATATTTTAAATGTTAGCTGGCATCTTATTTTATGAGACTGTGACTTTACATTACATGCAAAGTCTTACAGAAAGGTAAACTCTGTGAAATATCTTTTTTTAACAAAAAACGTTTTTATGAAATCATCATTTATGACATAAGCAAGCATACATTTATATAAAAGAAAATAAACCATATTAACATAATTTTAGTTCCAAACATTATGCATCACTTATAATCTATCCAGTCATTGTCAGTCAAACATTGTATAGCTCATTCAAATCCTGTCTTCTTTTAAACCACATTCCTCCTTTGCATGTATTCTTCTCTCAAGTCACATTTTTTTCTACGTAATTTACTCCTACCCTTTTCTAAAGATCATAATTCCAATTGTTTAATTTCTGTTGCTATATTCACTACTTCTAGTACAGTTGGTTTAGGCTTTGATTCCCATTTTCTAGTAATTGCTTTTTTGGCATCCACCATAATTAGACTCAGTATGGCTTTACTAAGTGTAGGCAATTCCGATTCTGTATCATAGCTCAAAAAATCATTTCCTTATACCAATTTGCTCACCCAGTATCTCTGACAGAGTAGTCTGCAGGGAATGTTTAAAGTCTATCAACTCATTACAGAAAATATGTTCCCATGTACCTCTTTCTTCCCCATCACTCCTCCAACATTTGCTGACTACCCGAGGAAAAATTCTTAGGAGTCTACTTGGGGTATGAAAATACCTATGTATACATTTCCAAGTAAAGATCCAAAATCCTCTAGACTTTGTTGCATATTTAGGAAACATGCATATATCACCCATTGTTTCTTTATGAATTGCTTATCCAATCTCTCTTCGCAATCCTTTCTAATGTCGTCTGATTGATTCTTATAGTTATCATGCAATATTTTATATGATATACTAACTATTCCTTTTTTAACAATGGCTTCCATTCAAGATTCTACTAAAAACTCTACCAGTGCTGATCTTTATCTTAGGATCCACCTATTTCTTTATCTTTGCCTATACTCTGATATCAATCCTTGATAGGGAAGTCATTCTCTAGCCTGCAGTCTTGGCTTTTTTCCCATTCTATCACATTTCCCTATCTAATTATTTGCTCCCAATACCTTGGTTCTTTTGCCAGCTTTCTCCAATAAATCCAAGCCCCTCGTGCTTATTCTCTGTATCCCTAATTGCAGCCATCCCTTTTGGCAGAATCTCCTTTCTCTATTCCCATGTTGGCTTTGTTTTTAGAATACTTTCTCCTACTTTATGAATATAATATTCTGTATGGTTATTGTGACAAAAGGAGATACTGCCAGCCCAGCTAGCTGGAATTTTGTAAATAATATGTCATTGGTGAATATTGAAATGATTTATATAGGATGTTTGTGTTACAAATGTATTAGAACTGTATGCCATGTGTATATCAATCTACCTGTATAGACGTGTGTATTAAAAAGGTGTTTGCAAAGTGCTGTTTAAAATGTAACCACAGTGTACCCTACTGGAAAAGAACAGAAATGTACATGCACTATTGTAACTGTTTAAATGTATATATTTTAACTATGGAAACTGGGATACAGGAGGTTAACCTCAGTATAATAAATTTTAGAAAAACAACTGAAATTAAATTACTTTATGAATAGGACATAAAAGATAGTATCTTTCAGTTTTCAATGCAGCAAGAGACACAATGTCTGTACTAGGAAACTTTCTGTATTGTCTTTGGGATGAAGAAATTACTAGTCTTGAAAGCATGAAGGAATGCAATTGTTTTTGATTGTTTTGGGCCTGGGAACTAAAAGTCAGATGACAAGAAATTATGTCATTCTACAAACTATCCCAGTAGTAATATTTTAGTTATTAATTTGAGAAGTTTCTTAGTGAGACAGAGCATTCTGCATTCTGTCTTGGATCTGACAATAACTAGAATATTCATTCACCACATCTGCCTTGCTCTATTAGTAAGTTCTTAGGTTATAGTAATTCTCTTAGATATAGTCAAGAATATAGTGAAGCTTAGTTTAGATATTTTTCTTTATTTATTTGAGACTGTCCTGCAATGTTGTTTTAAATATTTCCTGTGTTTTTTTAACTCTGTTGTCACTGTGAATATATATATATATATATATATATATATATATATATATATATATATATATATATAATTGTCTTGTTCTTTTATTAATTATTAATTATATTTAAGCCTTTCATTGCAGCTGATCTGTGTAGAGATATTTAAGTTTTGAGAGTACTTGTATATTTATTTGGTGAAACTGTGTGAGCCACTCCTAATAGCCTTGCTCTTGGTCAAACTATCATTTGTGTTAATATTAATATTACACAGTAAGATTGGACACCCTTTGTTAAGGGCCTTAAAGTAGCTAATAAGGAGTTGATTGGTGGCAGTGGTAACTATCTTATAGTCTGGGCAGAAGGGGGCATAGCTAGTAAACCTGTGCCAGCCTTTCCCAGAGGTGTGTGTGTGTTAAATCAAAACTTAAAGAGGGTGTGTCAGCTACTTGGGCAGGGACATGAAGCACTGGTTGGACAGCAAGGGTGCTGGAGGTCTTGGCTTGGTCACTCAGCTGAGATCTCAACTCTATAGCTGTGTCAGTGGGGTGTCTTATTGGGGATCTGAAGAAAGAGTGAGAAACCAGCACCAGACTGATTGTGGTCTCTGTGTGCTCTTAAGGGAAATTGCACTTGATGCAAAGAGCTGCATCTAGAAATACTGTGTGTGTACTTGTTAACCTCCCAGTGTATGTCCCCCTCTGGTGCCAGTGGTGAGGATTGAGGCTCCCTGATTACTGGTCCAGTGGTGGGGTGTCACAGTTATTGTTATTCTCCTTAAGGGTCTGCATCCAAAATCCTAGTCTTTGCTTGTTTCTTGAGCTTCCACCCTGTTTCATCATCATCCCTTGCCATTTTGAATTATAGGTTTCTGCTTGTACTATCTGTAAGAGCCTTAACTGTGTATCTCTGAAATACCCATTCAAATTTGGTAATGCCAAACCACCTTGTTCTATTGGAAAAATCAGCTTATCCCACTTCACTCTTACCATCTTCATCTCCCAGATAAATTCTTTCAGCTCTTTATTAATTGTTGACATTTTTTTCAATGATGTTATTTGACATGTGATGAATGACTTTTTTACCATAGGGGAGCCAAGCATTGGAAAACTAATTGGCATATATAAAATTTATAAAAACTTTAATATGCCTCCTTTCAGACCTATACTTTCTTCTCCACCAACAAACTTGAACCACTTTCTAAATTTGTACACAGCTTTGTTTAAGGCAGTAAGGAATATGCCTACTTTTGTAAGAGATACTTTGCACTCTTTGGAAAAAAATAAGGGAGAAAGTATCCATGAATAGGAAATACTGATGACAGTGGACATTCAGTCATTATGCATGGTTATTCCACATGAAATAGAACTAGAAGGTGAATGTGTTATGTTAAACAATGACACAGAATATACTGTACGAGAACTGCAGTTTTTGACTGACTATATAGAATAGTTATTAAACAACAATTATTTTTCAGTTAAAGGATAATATTTTCATCAAAATAAGGGATTTGCAATGACTGCCAGGATGGCACCAAATTAAACCAATCTAATGATGGCTTATTGGAGACCAATACTTTTAGAAGTATTTTGGGTTATGAGAACATCTGGGCATATAATCATTCTATTGATTATATATTTTTCCATTTTGGGAGGTGGAAAAGATAAATTAAAATGATTTATTTAACATATAAATAGCAATACAATTGTTTGAGGTTTACATGTCTGAAAGACAAATATATTACTTGTTTTCTAGACACAGAAGTATGCAGGAAAAAGGGGAAAATAACTTACACACATTAGTTTTAAAAATAGAAGAAGTACTATACTTCATTATGACAGCATGCACCCTACTTATTTAAAACAGAATTTGATAAGAGGGCAGTAATTTAGAGTTAATGAGCTCACAACCGATGTGAAATAGGTTGACAAGACATTGAAACTGTTACATGAAAGGTTTGTTTTGAAGGGATACATGAGTGATAAAGTTGGGAAAATAATAAGTGAAACTACAAAACATAGTAATGCCAACAAAGACAGAATACATTCAGTTTTCTCCATGCCATTGGTATTCACCATATATAGTTCAACTATCAGGGGTATACTAAATACAATTAGTATGTTATGGCAGGTAGTGAAGAAGTGACAAACCATTATTCATTAATAAAAGAGGAAGAAATATTAAAGAAATTTTAGAAAGAGAAGAACCCATTGAAATTAATGGGAAGAAAAGAACCAACAATGTTTATTTTGCTCTATGTATAGGTAAATATCTGGCAACCCCATTTTTTTTTTTTGCTTTCACCAATAGGACTTACAATACACTTTTTTACTTGCAAGTCCATCTTTCTAGTTTACACTGCTCAGTGCACAGTGTGTGATGGATTTTATATAGGAAAAGCTAACAGTCAGTTAAAAAAGCATATGTATGAACATCACTATGCCATAAAAAACAACAATGTGATGAATGCTTTGGCAAACCATTCAATGTAGTATGTAGGTTTTAAAAAGTTTGTATTTTATGTAGTAGTTAATATACCCGAGAATTTTAATGGTATCAAACAGGATGAACTGGATTTTAAGGAAATGAGGTGGCAAATTTTGTTAAATGCACATGTATAATAGGGCCATTAATTATAAATGTGTTTTAAAGAAAAACAGAAAGGTATGAAGATGTAAATAAGCACATTGGATTTAGTGTGTTTACTGATTGCTATTAATTAAGTTATGTGATTTGTCATGTGACTTGCCATGTGATTAACTGTATGTATAAACTGTGTATGAGTTATGTGTGAGTGGTTCTGAAGAGGTCTTCAGTGAAGGTTGAAAGCGCTCAAAACAATTTATTATTTTTGAAAAGATTTGATGTTTATCTTCCGCTACCAAGGTGTTTTTTTTTACTCAAAGAACAAGCCTTTTGGAATGTGGCTCCCACAGTAAGCCACTTACACTGAGAGCAAGTCTTTTGGAATCAGGCCAATAAAGGAAGAAATGAGTATAATGAGGAAGAAACAACAAAACATTGTGTTTTAGAAATAAAAAATGAACAGCTTTGGAGAAATTTAAAAAGGAATATAAGTTGGCAGTATTTAAAAATACAATAATGGATATGATATACGGAAATATGAAAAAGAAAAAAAAACGTGAAACTGAAAAACAGGATGGAATATTGTTTGTAGCAGTCTGGAGACTATAGAAAGGAAGATGTG